>NC_140994.1:265726061-266011061 GCF_052327205.1 Somniosus microcephalus | reverse complement strand
CAGAGACCGAGAGAGAGAGAGACCGAGAGAGAGAGAGACCGAGAGAGGCAGAGACCGAGAGAGACAGAGACCGAGAGAGAGAGAGACCGAGAGAGAGAGAGACCGAGAGAGAGAGAGACCGAGAGAGGCAGAGACCGAGAGAGGCAGAGACCGAGAGAGAGAGAGACCGAGAGAGGCAGAGACCGAGAGAGACAGAGACCGAGAGAGAGACACAGAGCCACAAGGAGACAATGAGACAGAGAGACAGTGAAATAGAAACAGAGAGAGAGAGTGAGACAGAGAGAGATACACACAGACAGATACACACACAGACACAGATGAATCACTTACATTTTTCAATGCGAGGAACTCCATTCCCTGTGACACCTGATAGCTGATTCCCACCAGATCCATGAAGCTCAGTACCGGAGACTCGTTGATCAGCAGTTTGCTCTCCGTGACCTCACGCTCTTTCAACAGAACACAACAGACTGGTAAGAAAGTCTCGCAGTTATGCCGCACTTTGTTACGTCTTTCAGTAACAGGTCAACACGCGTGACACGCAATCAATTAGTTTGAAGTTCACCGACTACCGATATGTAAGGAGATGCAGTGGGCATGCTGTGCACAGCAAGATCCCACACGCCGTCATGAGGTGAATGAGCAGCGGCGGGTGTCGGTTCTCAGAGGCATGTTTGGCTGGGTCCCTGGGCGAGTTGTTGCTTTCCTTCAAACGGTGCCCCGGGATCTTTAATGTTCATTTAACCTCCCAGAAGGGACCTCAGGTTCACGAGACAGCACATCCCATAGTTAGGGTCGTCAACCCTCCAGGATTGGCCTGGAGTCTCTGGGAATGAAAGGTCAATCTCCAGGACACTGCGAGGAGCAAAACCCCAGGAAAAAAATCGTAGGAGCAAAAAAAAGTGTGCTTTTTATATTTTCCTTAAACACCCTTGTTTATTAAAAAAATTGAACTTCCTTTCTCCAGCGCCTTCCACGACCTCAGGACATTCCAAAGTGCTTTAAAGGCCAATGAAGTACTTTTTGAATTGCAGTCACTGTTGTAATGTAGGAAACACGGTAGACAATTTGTGCACAGCAAGCTCCCACAGCAATGTGACTGTAGTAACCTGGGAGGTTATGAGTAACCTGATCCACCAGGTGGTGCTGTGGCAATTGCTCTCCTGAGTTAAGTCTGATCTGTACTGGTTGTACTCTTTGTTTTTGCTGCCTCATGGCAGAAGCTTTTATGTGCAAGTGTTGATTAAACCATGTTAAGGAGTTAACTGGTGTCCGTCTCCATCTATGGCCACCTCAAGATACCACAGTGACAATGACCAGATACTCTGTTTTAGTGATGTTGATTGAGGGATAAATATTGACCAAAGATCCCACGGCACTATTTCGAAGAAGAGCAGGGGAGTTCTCCCTGGTGTCCTGGCCAATATTTATCCTTCTGTTTGTGGGATCTTGCTGTGTGCAAATTGGCTGCTGCATTTCCTAATAAGTCGTCACCGCATAACAGTACTTCAAAAAGTACTTCACTGGCTGTAAAGCGCTTTGGGACGTCCTGAGCTGGTGATAGGCGCTATAGAAATGCAAGTCTTTCTTTTTAACTTCTGACAATGCGGAACTCCCTCATTATGTGCTCAAATGGGGCTCGAACCCACAGTCTTCCAAGTTTAATTCACCATGAATGGATACATTCGATCCTTGGGATTTTTAGAAGTGAGAAACGAGAATCTTTTGTGCAATAATAGTCGAGGGATGCACAGAGCTGCCCCGCAGTGTAAGGTGGCTGCCAGCAGATGGCAGTCACGCTCTGGCGTTCAGGAGGAGAAAGAGAGAGAGCGAGAGAGAGCGAGAGATAGAGGGAGGGAACCAGTGGGAGAGCTGTTCTCCTTAAGTACTGCCTGTCGTAGCCGGAGTGCTCGAAAGAAAAAGAATGAGCGAAAGAAAGAGAAGGAAAGAAAGAGAGAAAGAAAATGAATGAGAGAAAGGGAGAGAACGTGAAAGAATGAGAGAAAGAGAGAAAGAATGAGTTAGAATGAGAAATAGAACGCGAGATAGAGTGGGAGAAAGAAAGAGATAGAATGAGAGAAAGAATGAGAGATAGAGTGAGAGAATGAGAGATAGAGTGAGAGTTAGAACGAGAGTTAGAAGGAGAGTTAGAATGAGATGGAGGAGCACGGGAACCTACCAGTGGGGGAGTAGTTCTCCTGTAAGTACGGCCTGTCGTAGTCGGAGTGCTCGATGTCAGCGTAGTTTGGCTCGCGCTTGGCCTCCAGCATCGGCATGTACTCGAGCTGCTCATCTTTGCTCATGTCCATGTAGCCACCGTCATTCTCAAAGGACAGGGCCACGTAACTGTGGGGGGAGAGCGAGAGGGGCGAGTGAGCGAGAGAGCGAGAACTCCCGGCATCGGGAATACGACACGGGGGCCCGGCTCCCCAGATGGTGAAGCGTTAATCACAGAGTCGCAGAAACAGACGGCACAGGAGGAGGCCACTTGGCCCATCGCGCCTGTGCCGGCTCTTTGAACGAGCTCTCCAGTTAGTCCCACTCCCCCCTGCTCTTTCCCCATACCTCTGCATATTTTTCCCTTTCAAGTTTTTATCCAATTCCCTTTTGAAAGTTACTATTGAATCTACTTCCACCGCCCTTTCAGGCAGCGCATTCCAGATCACAACAACTCGCTGCGTAAAGAAAATTCTCCTCATCTCCCCTCTGGTCCTTTTGCCAATTATCTTAAACATTGGTTTAAGCGCGATACCGAGAGCCACACGGGTCGCCGGCTTGGTTGCTGCACATTCGGCTGCCGTGCACTCTGGACATTGGCTCCCGGTCCGGCAACGCCTCGATTTTAAAATTCTCATCCTCGTGTTCAAATCCCTCCAGGGCCTCCTTGCCCCTCCTTATCTCTGTAACCTCCTCTAGCCCCACAACCCTCCGAGATCTCTGCGCTCCTCCAATTCTGCCCTCTTGAGCATCCCCCGATTTCCATCGCTCCACCATTGGTGGCCGTGCCTTCAGCTGCCTGGGCCCTAAGCTCTGGAATTCCCTCCCTAAACCTCTCCGCCTCTCTCTCTGCTCCTTTAAGATGCTCCTTAAAACCTCCCTATGACCAAGCTTTTGGTCACCTGTCCCAATATCTCTTTATGTGGCTCGGTGTCAAAGTTTTGTTTGATAATCGCTCCTGTGAAGCACCTTGGGATGTTTTACTACGTAAAGGCACACGTCAGGAGTGCGATGGAATACTCTCCACTTGCCTGGATGAGTGCAGCTCCAACAACACTCAAGAAGCTCGACATCATCCAGGACAAAGCAGCCCGCTTGATTGGCACCCCATCCACCACCTTAAACATTCACTCCCTCCACCACCGGCGCACCGTGGCTGCAGTGTGTACCATCTACAAGATGCACTGCAGCAACTCGCCAAGGCTTCTTCGGCAGCACCTCCCAAATCCGCGACCTCTTCCACCTAGAAGGACAAGGGCAGCAGGCGCATGGGAACACCACCACCTCCAAGTTCCCCTCCAAGTCACACACCATCCTGACTTAGAAGTATATCGGCCGTTCCTTCATCGTCGCTGGGTCAAAATCCTGGAACTCCCTCCCTAACAGCACTGTGGGAGTACCTTCACCACACGGACTGCAGCGGTTCAAGAAGGCGGCTCACCACCACCTTCTCAAGGGCAATTAGGGATGGGCAATAAATGCCGGCCTTGCCAGAGACACCCAGATCCCATAAACGAATAAATAAAACTACGTTAAAGGCGCTATATAAATACAAGTTGTTGTTGTAGGACTAACAGGGCGGGGAAGGAAAATTAGGCAAGTTTCCGCTTCAACTTGTGACGGAGATTTGTCCGGATATGGGCTGCACCTGCTGCCCGGTCCGAGTGCCCCGAGAAGGAGGCAGTGGGCCCCAGTGGACCAGTTGGGACTTCATGACAATCGTGGCGTCAACCCTCACAAGTGGCCAGGTTTATATTATTGAAACATATAAGATTCTGAGGGGGATTGACAGGGTAGATGCTGAGAGGATGTTTCCCCTGGCTGGGGAGTCTAGAACCAGGGGGCAGAGTCTCAGGATAAGAGGTCGGCCATTTAGGACTGAGATAAGGAGGAATTTCTTCACTCAGAGGGTGGTGAATCTTTGGAATTCTCTGCCCCAGAGGGCTGTGGAGGCTCAGTCGTTGAGAATATTCAAGGCTGAGATCGATAGATTTTTGGATTCTCGGGGAATCGAGGGATATGGGGATCGGGCGGGAAAGTGGAGTTGAGGTTGTTGATCAGCCGCGATCTTATTGAATGGCGGAGCAGGCTCGAGGGGCCGAATGGCCGACTCCTGCTCCTAATTCTTATGTTCTCATATTTAGTGGATTTCCCTGTTGAAATTATGAACCTATGTCCTGTGAGTTACTACACTTAATACCGTAATCACTGCCTCCATGGAAACATTGGAACGAGGACCAGGATTAAGCCAGCTGCAATGCACCCCACAGCCAAACAGCTTGCCAATACTCGCTGCCTGGACCTCACAGGTCACTTGGGTGAAGTATCAGAGGGTGGGTGGGAGAGTGTGGAACCAGTAACTTCAGGAGAGAAGTGTGAAACCCTCCCGATTCTCTTAACACCCAAAGAGAAATCCCCCCCACTCACACACACAGACACACAGAGACAGACACACAAACACAGAGACACACACAGACACACACACACAGACACACACAGAGACACAGAGACAGACACACACACAGACACAGAGACAGACACATAGACACACACACACACAGACACACACACACATAGACACACAGACACAGAGACAGACACACATAGACACACACACAGAGACACACACACAGACACACACACAAACACAGACACACACACAGAGACACACACACACACAGACAGAGACAGACACACAAACACAGACACACACACACAGAGACACACACAAACACAGACACACAGACACACACAGACAGAGACAGATGCACACACACACAGACAGACACACACAGAGACACAAACACACACACAGACACACACAGAGACACACACAGAGACACACACAGACAGAGACAGACGCAAACACACAGACAGACACACACACACACAGATGCACACACAGAGACAGACACACAGACACACACAGAGACAGACACACACTCTCACACACAGACACACACACACAGACACACACAGAACTGTGTGCCTACGAACAGCGGAGGTTTGCCTCTAGCTTCGAGTGCAGGAAGCCAGGAGGATGGGCCGGTCCCTCAGACTCGTGGAGTCGACACTCTCCTGGCCACGGGCAGACATCTCTGCCAGAGCCAAAACAAACACCAAAAAATCAAAAATAGGAAATGATTCCCACAATTACACACAGGATAGAAATAACTGGTCACTTGTACAGGGTGTGTTCGGAGTTCAAACGCCCATCATTGTTACACTGAGCCTGCAGTCGGCTCGGTGACGTTATTAATGCTTTCGGTTTGATCCACAAACTCCTCCTGTAACACAACCTCTGAAGAATGGAAACCTCAACTTAAAATGTCCCCAGTTATTTTCGGTTTCCTTACTTTTGTCAAATTTTTTTCAAAGGACGGAGCCACGGAAGAGCGACCGAGAGGGGCGAGTGAGAGCGCTCCCGGTATCGGGAATACAACACGGGATTCGATTCCACAGAGGGTGCAGCGTTAATCACAGTCAGACTGCACAGGAGGAGGCCACTCGGCCCGTCCCGTCTGTGACGGCGCTCCGAAAGATCTGCCCCAACTAGTCCCTCTCCCCCAGCAAGGGAGAAAGAAAGAGAGAGATCGAAAGGGGAAAAGGAGAAAGAAAAAAAGAGAGGGAGAGGGAGAAAGAAAGAGAGAAAGAGAGCATGAGAGAGAAAAAAAGGAGAGAGAAATATTTCCCCCTTTCCCTTCTCTTGAAGTCGATTGTTCCTCTCAGGGACGGGGCCCCATGGATGCCGGCCGATATTTTTTATTCGTTCGCAGGATGTGCGGCGCTGGCAAGTCCAGCATTTATTGCCCATCCCCTAGTCAGGAGGAGGACGGAGGATGATGAGGAGGACGGAGCCCCATGGATACCGGCCCAATGTTGGGCCCAGTTCACTGACACCACGCTCCCCGGGAGCAGAGATTGGCACTTGAAGGGACAACGTTGCCACGTTCACTCTCCGACCTAACCCCGTCCGACAACGCCTCAATTTTAAAATTCACATCCACGTATTCAAATCCCTCCATGGCCTCGCCCCCCCTCCCTATCTCTGTAATCTCCTCCAGCCCCACAACCCTCCCAGATCTCTGCGCTCCTCCAATTCGGCCCTCTTGAGCATCCCTGATTTTAATCGCTCCACCATTGGCGGCCGTGCCTTCAGCCGCCTGGGCCCTAAGTTCTGGAATTCCCTCCCTGAACCTCTCCGCCTCTCTCTCCTCCTTTAAGATGCTCCTTAAAACCGACCTCCACCTGCCCGAATAGATCCTTATGTGGCTCGGTGTCAAATTTTGTTTGATAATCGCTCTTGTGAAGCACCTTGGGACGTTTTACTACGTTAAAGGCGCTATATAAATGCAAATTGTTGTTGTAATGGTAAAGGAGCCACTAACGTTACCTTTTCATCCTCTTGTTGTAGGAGTTTGTGACGACTGTGTTTGACTCTGTCCTCGCTTTGTCAGCGTAATGATGCAGGAAGGTGTGCTTGTTCCTGTACAGGTAATCCACCAGATCGCCGTGGCGACAGTATTCGGTGATGATGTAGATCGGACCTGCCCAAAACAAAGTGACAGTCTCTCATCGAGCATCCGGTCTTCGTCACGCGGTCTCTGTCACATGGACCCCGTCACGCGGTCTCCGTCACACGGCCCCATCATCCGGTCTCTGTCACACGGACCCCGTCACGCGGCCCCATCATCCGGTCTCTGTCATGCGGTCTCCATCACGCTGTCTCCATCACGCTGTCCCCGCCACGCGGTTCCGTCACATGGACCCCGTCACGCGGTCTCCGTCACGCGTCCCCGTCATCCAGTCTCCGTCACACGGTCTCCGTCACCCGGTCCCCGTCACCCGGTCCCTAACTCAAGGGAAGCTCCAGTCTCCCCGGTCTGATTAATTGTCTCCGTTTTCAGTTTGAACACTGACACAAACACTAATATTACAGCCATAATGTCTGCTCAGACAGCAACAGATTAATTACTGGAACATTAATTAACCACACTTTGGAGTACTGAGCACAGCTCTGGTCACCATATTACACAAAGGATATTGAGGCACTGAGGAATGACAGTTCCTGATCGACCATGCCTTCTTTTCAAGCTTAGTGATATCCTGTACTGTCGGCCTTGGGCCTTGAGCCTGGGTAGGCCTCAGGCCTTCTCCTTGGGCCTTGATTAGACTGACCGTACGTCCCCGTTTTCTGGGGACAGTCCCCGGGATTGAGGTACTGTGTCTCCGGGCAAAACAATGTCACCGAAAGAGTCACCGGTACAAAAAACCCGACCCCGAATAGAGTCAAAAAACCGAAGGTCCAGAAACCCCGGGGTAGGGGTTGTTATATCCGTGTATCTTGTTGTGGTGTCCTTCAATAATCAGACAACAGACTGCAGGGAACGATCAACAGGTGTTTACTGAATGAGGGTTACTCTAGAACCAACTATACAGATCACTACTCAGGGTTTACATACAGGTGTGGTCACTGCCGGTACTGCAGTATACAGGAGCAGTAAAAAGTAATTCTCCCCCTTAAAAGGTACATACATTACAATTCCTCCCCTTTTAGATTAACAGTACCATAACACTCATTTAACAATTAAATATCAAACTAATTACAATTAACACTTTTAACATGCAACATTAGCTGAAAATAGTCTATTTATAAATTCAGTCTTTGGGGAGGCTTCCTGATTCTTTCTGGATAGCGCCTTTCCCGAGTGTCTCGCTCTTGGTACGGAGGCGATTCTAACACCCTGTCGTCAGTTGATTCATCAGCTTCCAATGCTATTGCTTCTGAGGTAGATGCGACCTGTACGTCGGGTTCCTCACCAGGTACGTATGGCCGAGACTGTAAAGTCTGTGGGTTGTTTAGTTAATTAATACACAGACTCCAAGAGTAACTTAAAACAGGACTTTACTATTCGAAGGTCAGGGCGAATCTGCCCAATAACTCCTGGCACAACACTTATATACTGGTGTGGTCACCGTCGGTATTACCGTATACAGAAGCCAAACAAAGTAGTGCCACACCTAAAATAGTTCTCTTAAAGGTGAACGGTTACATACAATAGTTCTCTTAAAGGTAGACGGGTACATACACTACAATCCTCCCTTTTTAGCTTACAACATACTTATTCCCCATTAAACATAACATATAATCAACTTCATGTAAAACAATTCACAGATATAGTCTCTGCGGGAAACAGTTCACAGATTCAGTCTCTGGTCTTGACTCGGTCCGAACAACATCTCTGTGGTGTAGCCGGTTCACATTTCTAGCGTGACTCATCCAATAGTCTTTCCCTTGGCTTAACAGCTTGAACTTCCGTCCTGCTGAACCAGCAGTGCTGACTTTTACAAACAGCTGGACTGCCTTGGTAATTTTTCCTACTTTCCAACTGATTTGGCCCCCCTTCGTGGGGCCCACGTTCATGATCTGATAGAAGTGATAATGATTTAGATGGTTATCGTCTTCTGCTTCGTCTTTTTCTTTTCTGCTTCTTGGAGACTCTCGGGGCTCCCTTATCCGCTGCCAGCTGTAGCGCCACCATCTCCCTATGTTCCTTAGACTTTAAGTGCTTCATCCTGATTTCTGCACTTTGGGAGTTTTCATCACAAGCTGGGCAGACCAAGTCATCGTAATATTCCGTGTCACTCAACAGGTCATGGTAATATTCGGTGTCGTCCTGAGCTAGTCTAGCGAGAGGGCCTGCTACTTCTTCCGTACCCAACTGGACGTTAGCCGACTGTTGTTCCCTCCCTAGACATCTTTCCTGAAGAGACTTCTTCATGCGTTCATATTCATCCCGCTCTTCCTGGGTTTCCTGCAAATCCTTCACTAATGACCTCGTTTGTGATTTCAGTACTTCCCCTTCCCTCGGGGATTGATTGATCAGGCTATTCAATCCTTCTACTGGAGCAGCTGTTTCAACATTCTGCTGTTCACATTGACGTGATTCAGCGTACTTTTGGCATCCCTGTAAAATCTGTGTTGCAACCTCAGCTATTTCCATAACTTTTGAGAGCTCCGAACTCCTTCCCTTTGAAGATTGAAGCTCGTGTTCAGATTGTTCCCATTGTAGAGTCTTGTCCTTCAGCATATGAAGGAGTTGGCTGACCGTTAGCTCTTCCACGGGAACACTGTGGGTCAGAGTCTTCTCCATTTCATCCACCTTTTCCTCCAATGCTTTCACCTTCTTTTCCTCTTGTACTTTGGCTTCCAGCGCTTGGAGAAGTTGCGCCTTGATGCTCTCTAGCTCATGTTCAGAGGCCATTCTTACAGTCTCTGTGTTTCTTACAGTTCCCTTTTCTTCCACTGAACGGATTCCCAGTTGAATCTGTTCTTCAAGTTGTTGAATCTCGGTCATTGCCGCCCCATATTTGTCTTAGGTTTCCTTTAATATTTTTATGAGTTCTTGTACATCTTGTCTTTCATGTTCTGCCATGTCTTTCACCTCTAATTTCTCATCTATGGATGGAACTTCTACCGATGAGTCTGTCTTGGTCTTGAGCTCATCAAGAATTTCCTGCAGCCTTTGGACTTCTTGCTCATGTTCAACCTTCAGTTGCTCATATGCTTCCACTGAAACTAGCTTTTCGGAGGTTGCCGAGTTAACCCCTTCCAGAATTGTAGCCTGGGCCTGTTCATACTGTTCTTTCAACTTCTCACACTCTGCTTGTAAGGAGTCGTAGAGAAGAACTGGAATAAAATCCTGGCTTCCTGAAGATTCCTCTTCATTTGCTTCTTCCTGCAAATATTCTAACTCCTGAACAGCATAAGGGAGATGTGATCGGTAATTGGTCACGATGGCTCTATGGTCGCTCTCTGCTTGAGCTAGCTGCTTCTGTTGTCTTTCCAGATTCTCCCATTCGGCGTCATAGAACTTTTTCATTGTTTTCATCTCTTGTACGAGACGGTAACTCAATTGTTCTAATTGTTGTCGTAATTTGAAATAAGTTTGAGTCCGAGCTCGGTGTTCTTCCGTCATGGATATGTCCGTAACTTGAACAGGCTCAGAATTTTCTGTCAAACTAGGTTGTCGTTGTTCGGTGGAGTTCTGCTCTGAAACTTTGTTCTTCTCTGGAGCATAAGCCTTTATGCATGCCTTCGTTTTTCCAACCTTCGTCGGCAAGTCCATTTCAGCCTTGTCTTTCACATTTGGGTTGGTCTTATCGTCATCCGTTTCAGAATCTGAGCTGATTGTCTGCACCGAGTCCTCACTCGTTATGGCTTTTAGATAGTGCCATTCCATGTCTATTTTCTTGATCCACTCCCGTCCTAGAAGTGGTGGTCCTCCCTCATGTAGTACGTATAAGTTCATTCTTGGGTGTTCTTTACCCCTATCTCTCACTTTGACTCTTATCTTTCCCATGGGGTATACTTTATGCCCCGTGTATGTCTGCAATACGAACTTGGTATCTCTTAAGGGTATATGTGAGAATAGCCGGTGGTAATCCCTTCGATTTATGACTGATAGAGCTGATCCAGTGTCCAACTCCATTTTCACTTGGATTCCAGCTATTTTTAGCATGACCCAGATAGTTTGTAGGTCAGCTTCCTTACTCACATTGTGAATTCTCAGACTACCCAGCTCCTGGCCGTTTGGGTCTGAGTCTGAATTCTGTTCGTCTGAACTCTTCTCAGCCACCTTGTGTACCTTGTTGTACTTTTCCTGTGATGGCTTCCTTTGGTTGTTGGTCCTTTGGTTGTTGGTCTTCTTCCCTGACCGGCATACCTTAGCTATGTGACCCAGTTTGCCACATTTCCTACATTCCTGGTTCTTAAACCAGCATTGGTTCTGGTCGTGTATTGTCTTCCCACAACGATAGCATTTTGTTGTTGTCGAGGTAATTTGATCCACACTTAGTGCTGCTGTCTTTAGCTGCATTTCCGCAGTTCCCTTCGCTGCGGCTTCGTGCGATGCTGCAATAAGGACAGCCCTGTCAAGTGTAAGGTCGTTCTCTTCGAGTAGTCGCTTTTGCGTTCCTTCCTTTGCCAACCCGCACACGAACTTGTCTCGCAATGCCTCTGTCAGATTCCCTCCAAACTGGCAGTATTTCGCTAGTCTACGCAGTTCGACCAAGTATTCTGTGTTGCTTTCGTCTTTCCGTTGCGTTCTCGCATAGAATTTGAATCGTTCCGCCAACATCAACGGTGTGGGGTTCAAGTGATCCTTCAGAACAGCCACAATATCATCGAAAGTCTGATCCGCTGGTTTAGCTGGTGATAGTAGATGCTTCAAGAGCCCGTATGTCTTCGCGCCCATCGAGTTTAGCAAGGTTATAGCTTTGTCATCTTCTTCTATTTTATTGGCCTCACAATAGATCTCGATGCGTTCCACGTACGTGGCCCAGTCTTCTACCTCGGCATTAAAATCGTTGATGTTACCACACTTAGGCATCTTCCTCTTTTTCTGATAACACCCCGAATTATTTCTTTAACTTATTTTTTTTTTTCTAAGATGGCGGTTTTCCCGCAAAAATGGCGGTTTCCCGCGCTTATCTTCTCTCCCCGCCCACTTCAATGGCGGTTCCCCGCTTCTGTCTTCTTCTCCGCCTAATGGCGGCTTCCCGCGTTTCTTCCCTAGCGGGAGGGGTACACTTTCCCCCACAGGCGACGGCTGCTGGTTTTCAGATTCACAGCCTGCGCGTCGGCTTCAGTGCTTTCCCTTTTCTCGGCAAGGCAACCGGCGCTGGGTACACCCCGTTGACGGCGAACAGGTTCAGCCGCTGGGCTGGCTCTCGCTCAGTTCCCCTTGCTCGGGCTCGGTCTCTCTCCCGCTCTCTCGGCTCTACCGGCGCTGGGTACACCCCGTTGACGGAGAACAGTTTCAGCCGCTGGACTGGCTCTCGCGCAGTCTCCCTTGGTCGGCTCTGCCTCTCCCGCTCGCTCGGCTCCCAAACGCCTCTCCCAGCCGTCTCGCAGTCCGGTGCTTCCCTCCCCGGCCGCGGCTGAGTTTTTATATCTTCCCGCGCCTACGCTCCCGGTCGCAGCGCTTCGTGGCTTCGGTCGCTGCCCGGCCTTTTTCGCCGGTCGCGGTCTAGCTGTCTCACGACGCCGTTGCGTCCCCAGCCGGTCTGTACCGCGGCTTCCTTGCTCCACGCTGCCCCAGTCTCAGCGCCTCTGGGCCCGACTTCTGTCCGGCTCCTTTCCCCCTCGACCGTGGTCGAGTGCACCGCCCTTATCCTCCGGTTATTCTTTTTACTTTTCCCTTACTCACAGTCACCGTGGCCGCCTTGCTTCTCGTGCTGATCGGCTCACTCCTCACCATGGCAGAAGGGACAGTCAGTGCCTGTTGCTGATGGAAGTCTTTGTCTCTGAATTCTTCCTCCTTTCCAGCTCTGCAGACTCGAGTTTTCTCCCAGCAGAATGACGAGGGCGGTTGCCTCTTCTCGACGCTCATTAACTGCTTCGGAATTATTGTTGCCGCAGGGTACGATCGGACTCGTCGCCACTGTAAAGTCTGTGGGTTGTTTGTTAATTAATACACAGACTCCAAGAGTAACTTAAAACAGGACTTTACTATTCGAAGGTCAGGGCGAATCTGCCCAATAACTCCTGGCACAACACTTATATACTGGTGTGGTCACCGTCGGTATTACCGTATACAGAAGCCAAATAAAGTAGTGCCACACCTAAAATAGTTCTCTTAAAGGTGAACGGTTACATGCAATAGTTCTCTTAAAGGTAGACGGGTACATACACTACAGAGACATGGGGTTGACTCGTTCCTGTGACTCTAGGATCTGGTCAGCATGGCGTCTCACAGTGTTCTCCCCAACATCCACTGTGTACATTAGTGGCTCCTGCCGTGTGCATATCGTTCCTGGTTGCCATTTCTCTGTTCGGTAGTCGCGGGCCAAGACTGGTTGCCCTACATTGAAGCTCCTTGTCTGTTTCTCATTGATGTGTTGGAATTGCTTACTCTCAGCATCTCTTCGTACATTTGGTCTGAGCAAATCCAGATGAGATCTCAACCTTCGGTTAAAGAACATCATGGCCGGGGCCTGGTTGGTGACTGCATGTGTCGCATTTCTTTAGGCTAACAGGAAATTGTCCACCTTATGCTGCAGTGGAATGTCGTCATCGCACATGGCCTTTACTGCTTTTTTAAAGGTTTGTACGAACCTCTCAGCCAATCCATTTGTGGCTGGATGATACGGGGCGGATGTGTAATGCCTTACCCAATTCCTTTTCATAAATCTTTGAAACTCTTCGGACACAAACTGTGGTCCGTTATCAAAGCAAATCTGCTCTGGCAAGCCATTCCTGGCAAAAATGGTCCGTAGGACTGCAATAGTTTTCTCCGTGGTGGTGGAGGACATTTTGATCACCTCAGGCCATTTCGAGTGCGCATCCACGGCTATTAAAAACATTGAGTCCATGAATGGACCAGCAAAATCAATATGCACCCGTTGCCATGGAGATGAGGGCCACTCCCATGGGTGTAGAGGGGCATGTGGTGGTGCATTTTGGACCTTCTGGCATCCTGAGCAGCTCTTTGTCAGGTCCTCGATTTGCTGATCGATCCCCGGCCACCACACATAAGCCCTACAAGGCTTTTCATTTTCACCCCTCCCAGATGACCTTCGTGAAGCTCATTGAGCACTCTCTCCCTTAACTTGATGTGTGGATCCCGAGTGGTAATTCCACCCAAGGTCCCCTGGCATACTGACAGCTGTTCTCTTCTGGATGAGAATGCTGGCAACAGTGAGTTGCCATGTGCTGGCCATCCCTTCACCGTCAAATCATATACCCGAGACAGTGTCGGGTCATTTCGGGTCTCGTTCTCTATACCAGCGTTAGTTACTGGCAAGCATTCAATTATAGTTGAATGAAATATTTCAACAGGATCCACTGCTGGTGCTTCCTCTGCAGTAGGCAGTGGCAGGCGTGATAGCCCATCAGCGTTTCCATGCTGTTTCGTGCCCTTATACTCAATTTCATATTGGTGCGCCCCTAGAAAAAGGGACCATCTTTGTAGCCGTTGCGCAGTCATCACCGGAACGCCCTTCTTTGGATTAAAGATGGAGACAAGTGGTTGGTGGTCAGTCAGCAAGGTGAACTTCTGCCCGTGCAGATAGTGATTGAACTTTTTCACTCCCCACACTAGGCTGAGGGCCTCCCTGTCAATCTGGGCGTAGTTACACTCGGCTGAGGTTAGTGACCGAGACGCAAAGGCTACTGGCCTCTCTGAGCCGTCCGGGAATTTGTGCGACAGCACCGCTCCAATGCCATAGGGTGATGCATCACACGCCAACCGAATTGGTAGTGCTGGGTTGAAATGAGCCAACACCTCTTTTGATGTGATCAATGCTTTGCTCTTCTGGAAAGCTCGTTTACATTCGTCATTCCACTTCCATGGTACCCCCGTTTGCAGTAGGGTGTTCAGTGGGTGTAGTACGGTAGACAAATTCGGCAAGAACTTATGGTAGTAGTTCACCAGCCCGAGGAACGACCTCAGTTGTGACACATTTTCCGGTGCTGGAGCCTTGACTACTGCCTCAACCTTTTCAGGGGACTTATGTAACCCCTCTTTATCAATAACGTGGCCACAATACGAGATCTGCTTCTGGAAAAACTCACATTTGTGGTGATTAGCTCGTAGCCCATATTCCTTCAATCTAGTGAGCACCTGCTCCAGGTTGGCGAGGTGATCACTGTCATTTTCGCCCGTGACCAGGATGTCATCCAAATAACACTGGGTCCCTGGAATCCCTTGCAGGGCTTGTTCCATTGCCCTTTGCCAAATAGCCGGAGCTGATGCTACCCTGAACACCAGCCGGTTGTATTGGTAGAGACTTTTATGAGTGTTGATCATGAGGTACTGTTTCGAGGCTTCTTCTACCTCCATTTGCAGGTACGCCTGGGCCAGATCAATCTTAGTGAAGCGTTTCCCTCCAGATAGCGAGGCAAAAATATCTTCAATCCGCGGAAGCGGATATTGTACAGTGTGAAGGACTGGGTTCACTGTCACCTTAAAGTCCCCACAGATGCGAACCTTCTTTGGTTCCCCAGGCGTATTACTCAATGACCTCTTCATTACAGGAACGATGGGTGTAGCCCACTCACTCCAGTCCACTTCGGACAGTACTCCTTAACATTCCAAACCTTCCAGCTCTACTTCGACGGCTGGGCGAATCGCATAAGGTACCGGTCTGGTCTTAAAAAACTTTGGGCTTGCATTTTCCTCTATTTTGATCGTCGCTGTTATGCCTTTTAGTGTTCCGAGTCCCTGCTGGAACACTTCTTGTGCGTCAGTTAGCATTTTTGACAGTCGTCCAGGTGTGACGTCGTCATCCTTTTTGGCATCTACAGTCAGTACTTGTATGGAATGCCAATCTAGCTGTATCTTCCGGATCCATTCACGTCCTAGTAGTGGTGGTCCTCCATCTGGCAATACATATAGGTCCATTTTTGGTGTTTCCTTGCCGTTATATATAACGTTCACCCTTATTTTTCCCTTGGGGTAGACTTTTTGCCCCGTGTACGTCTTCAAGACAATCTTTGTATTTCTCAAGGGTATATGTGAGAATAGCCGCTTGTAGTCCCTTCGGTTTATGACTGTTAGGGCTGATCCTGTGTCCAATTCCATTTTCACTTGGACTCCTGCTATCTTGAGCGTGACCCAGATAGTTTGGTGATCCTCCGTTTTGATCACATTATGTAGTTTCAGACAACCCAGCTCCTTGCTTCCGGAGTCTGTATCACTCTTCTGTTCGTCTGAACTACTCTCCGTCACCTTATGTACCTTCTTGTACTTCTCCTGTGGAGATTTCTTGCTGCTGGTTTTCTTTCCCGACCTGCAGACTCTTGCTATGCGTCCTACTTTTCCACACTGTCTGCACACTTTGTCCTTGAACCAGCAATCATTATGGTCGTGTGTTGTTCTGCCGCAGCGATAGCACTTCACTGTTCCGTATGACATTTCATTTGTGCCATATTCTTGCGGTCTCCGTTGTATCTCTGCAGCGCCCCGTGCTGCTGCTTCGTGTGGTACTGCAATGCTGAAAGCCTTGTCCAGCGTAAGATCCTTTTCTGATAGAAGCCGTTTCTGGGTTCCTTCACTTTGAAGCCCACACACAAACTTGTCCCTTAAAGTATCTGCTAGTCCTGTTCCAAACTGGCAGTGTTTCGATAGCTTGCACAGTTCCGATAAATACTCAGCATTACTTTCATCTTTATGCTGGTTCCTTTTGTGAAACTTAAATCTTTCTGCTATCAGCAGCAGTGTGGGGTTTAAGTGGTCCTGTAGGATTGACACTATGTTTTCAAAATCCTTTTCTACTGGCTTCTCTGGGGTTACTAGGTTTCGTAGTAAGCCATACGTTTTTGCACCCATTGAATTCAACAATACCAGCGCTATCTTGTCATCTGGCACTTCATTCGCCTTGCAGTATACTTCTATGCGTTCGATATATGTTGTCCAATCTTCGACTTCATTGTCGAACGCTGTGATACTGCCACTCTTCGGCATTTTTGGGGGTGGTTAGACTGACTTAAAATGGCGTCTCCCGCGCTTTCCTTTCTTCCCCGCTGTGGCTTAAAATGGCGTCTCCCCCGCTGCTGCCAACGCCGCTCTCGGCGGTCCTCGTGGCAAATGGCGGCGCCCTGTGGGTTTCGTGCGCTGCTCCTGCGCTGCTGCCAATGCCGCTCTCTGCGGTCCTCGTGGCAATGGCAGCGCCTCGCGTTTTCCTGCACGCCTCTCTCCCCCGTTGACGCTGCTCGGCCCTTGAACACCGGCTGCGCTCTGCTCTCTCTCGTCTCTCTCCCCGTTGACGCCGCTCGGTCCTGAACACCGGCTGCGCACTGTGCGCTCTGCCCTCTCTCTCTCCCCCGTCGACGCTGCTCGGCCTTTTTCTGTGCCGCTCGGTCGGGCTCTAGCCGCCGCTGTCCGGGAAGGGTCTGCGCAGTACCTGTTGCCAGCCCGTTTCGCTGGACCAACGTGACTGGAAAGCCAAGCCTGGCTCTCGACAGCCTCCCCTGCGATGCTCAAATCTCCGCTGGATGACTGGGCGGTTGCCCATAGTCGACGCCCGTGCTTCTGGACTCGACCTTCTTCCACTGTTCTCCAGGAACGAATCCCTGGGAGGTGATGCAGAGTTGCAGGTAGGTTCGAATCTGCGTCGTCGCCAATGTTAGATCCGTGTATCTTGTTGTTGTGTCCTTCAATAATCAGACAACAGACTGCAGGGAACGATCAACAGGTGTTTACTGAATGAGGGTTACTCTAGAACTAACTTTACAGATCACTACTCAGGGTTTATATACAGGTGTGGTCACTGCCGGTACTACAGTATACAGGAGCTGTAAAAAGTAGTTCTCCCCCTTAAAGGTACATACATTACAGGGGTGGGGGTGATTCTTGGCCCGTTCCCGCCCAGCTGGAGCTCAGGACCGGATTCCGGGAGCCGGCGGAACGACGGCCGTACCCTGCCTTCCCACAATGCAGCGCGGCGGAGACAAGGCCCCACCGATAGCTCGGGCCGCACTGCACTCTGGGGGATTAAGTCACCTGACCTCATGTTCTGGCCAATAGTGACTGGCCGGAGGACGGAACCTTTAAAATGCGTGGGAGAAGCCAAGGGGGCGGGCGGGGGGGGGGGGGGGGGGCGGCGGGAGCTGGTGGGTGAGTGGATTTACTCTACCTCGGAGATTGGGTCGACTGGGCTTATACTCACTGAAGTTTAGAAGAATGAGAGGGGATCTCATTGAAAATTATAAAATTCGAACAGGACTAGACAGACTAGATGCAGGAAGGATGTTCCTGATGGCCAGGGAGTCCAGAACCAGGGGTCACAGTATATAAGGATAAGGGGTAAGCCATTTAGGACAGAGATGAGGAGGAATTTCTTCACCCAGAGAGTGGTGAACCTGTGGAATTCTCTACCACACAAGGCAGTTGAGGCCAATTCATTAAATATATTCAAGAAGGAGTTAGATATATTTCTTAATGCTAAAGGGATCAAGGGGTATGGGGAGAAAGCAGGGACAGGGTACTGAATTTGGATGATCAGCCATGATCTCATTGAATGGCGGAGCAGGCTCGAGGGGCCGAATGGCCTCCTCCTGCTCCTATCTTCTATGTTTCTATCAGTACGGTGCAGCGTGTTTTTTAAAAAAATGAGCAAGTCAAAGCTCTAAATTCTTCCACCGGGGAGAGTTTTCTGAAACCTTCCGAGACCGAGGGTGTATCTCACCTTATCGGGAAAATCTCAGTCTGTTTGAAAACAGATTTAAAATTGAGAAATTAAAAGTTAGAGTGTTCGGGGGCAAGTGCAGATGGTACAGCACCATTGACAGAACCCACGCAGGATTCGCGATTCGGTGTAAAGTGAAAATGCCGTTGCCTCTACGCGTATTCCCAACAGCAGAAGCAAAAGTCATCAGGCCGGTTTTCTTAAAACGGGCTCTGGCTACTTTGCTGTGCTCCCACCCTTGTGTCTCCCCAGATTCAGTCACCCCTACCCGTGATCCTGGGTAGACCTTAGCTCCTTCATATTTAACAAGCGTTATTTCAGACCTTGTAACATGGTGGGCCTTGAATCGTGTGGCCCCAACTGTGGCTCTCCCACTGGTTTGAGACTGTTACCAGTGACACTGCCAATGGATGGGTTAAGCGGTTAAGAAGGCAAATGGTATGATGGCCTTCATAGCGAGAGGGTTCGAGTACAGGAACAAGGATGTCTTGCTGCAGTTGTACAGGGCCTTGGTGAGACCACACCTTGAGTATTGTGTGCAGTTTTGGTCGCCTTATCTGAGGAAGGATGTTCTTGCCATGGAGGGAGTGCAGTGAAGATTCACCAGACTGATACCTGGGATGGCGGGAATGACGTATGAGGAGAGATTGGGTCGATTGGGCTTATACTCGCTAGAGTTTAGAAGAATGAGAGGGGATCTCATTGAAACTTATAAAATTCTAACAGGACTAGACAGACTAGATGCAGGAAGGATGTTCCCGATGGCGGGGAGTCCAGAACCAGGGGTCACAGTCTAAGGATAAGGGGTAAGCCATTTAGGACAGAGATGAGGAGGAATTTCTTCACCCAGAGAGTGGTGAACCTGTGGAATTCTCTACCACAGAAGGCAGTTGAGGCCAATTCATTAAATATATTCAAGAAGGAGTTAGATATATTTCTTAAGGCTAAAGGGATCAAGGGATATGGGGAGAAGGCAGGGACAGGGTACTGAATTTGGATGATCAGCCATGATCTCATTAAATGGCGGAGCAGGCTCGAGGGGCCGAATGGCCTACTCCTGCTCCTATCTTCTATGGCCCAGAAATTCGGGTCGGGGGCTTCCCGCGGGTGCAAGCCCCCGACCTGCACTTACCTAGCGCGACGGCCGTTGAGCTGTGGGCCCGCGTGGGATTCCGATCCTGGGCCTGTTCCAACTGCCGGCGCGCAGTGGTTGCGTATCCCAGGGGCGCAGTTAGTTCGAAGCGTCCCCTGGGATCACGTGGGCCATGGAGAGCCAATGGTAGCAGGGAATGCTTCATTCATAAAATTGACATGACGAGCTGTCAAAACTATAAAACTATAAATACTATAAGCCCCAAAACATCACTACAACTTCAAATAAATTTTTAAAAAATCACATTTTTAAAATAACTATAAATTACATAAAATAACTATTTTAAACAATAATTTAAATTTTTGAAAAATTTAATTACATTTTCTAACGGGGCTAAAAATAAACTTACCTTTCTTTAAAGTATTTAAAAATAATAAACCTGTGGAAAAAATGTTTTAATTTTAATTAATTCACCACTTACCTTGTAAAATGCAGGCCTGGAGACTTACCCTCCCGGGAAAATCTGCAAAAAAACGGAAGTTCCAGGCACACGAGCTGCCTCTCCGGCGCACGCGTTCGACCTCTGAACCCCTTCCTTCAGGGGAACGGAAGTTCCGGTTTCCCGCGCATGCGCAGTGCATGCACGAAACCGGCACTTTCGTTGGGCCTACGGGCGAGTACCCCGTGCGTACTCACCCGTGGGGACCCGAATTTCTGGGCCATTGTTTCTATGTTTCTATGGGTTTGGTATTGGAGACGAGACTCGGGTCTTTACCTCCTTTGGTGCAGGCCCCCAGCAGATTCACGATATTCAGGTGTGGGCCGAGGTGGCTCATTATCTTCAGCTCCGACATGAGAGCCTGTTTCTCGCTGGTCCTCGCCGTAGCTATAAAACACAAAGAGGCAGCGAGTTAGGGATTTGTTTGCTGTAATCGAGGGTCGGGTGACGCTCTGGCTCATGGGCCGTGGAGGACAGGAATCCCACAATGGAATAATGAAGTATTTATCCAAATCCCTTTTGAAAGTTACAGTTGAATCTGCTTCCACCGCCCTTTACATCGAGATACATCGAATTTACAGCACGGAGACAGGCCATTCGGCCCAACTGCTCCGTGCCGGTGTTTATGCTCCACACCAGCCTCCTCCCACCCCTCTTCATCTCACCCAATCAACATATCCTTCTATTCCTTTCTCCCTCATGTGTTTATCCAGCTTCCCCTTAAATCAATGCTGTTCGCCTCAACCACTCCCTGTGATTCCAGATCACAACAACTCGCTGCGTAAAAAAATTCCTCCTCATCTCCCCCTCTGGTTCTTTTGCCAATTCCCTTCAATCTGTGTCCTCTGGTCACCGACCCTCCTGCCACTGGAAACAGTTTCTCCTTATTTACTCTTATCAAAGCCCCTCATGATTTTGAACACCTCTATTAAATCTCCCCTTAACCTTCTCTGCTCCAAGGAGAACAACCCCGGCTTCTCCAGTCTCTCCACAGAACTGAAGTCTGTCATTACTATTGTGGGAAAGTTCCAATGGTTGCTTTTCCGATCATGAAGGGGTCCCAAGCACAAGCCGGTGAGAGGCAAGTTCAGGCTCGATGTCAAGTCGCAGTCTTTCACCCGGAGGGTAGTGCAGGCAGAGACTCCAGAATCATTCAGGAAACTGTGATGGGAGATTGTATTTCTATAGCAGGATTAGCGAGAGGGGCCGAGTGGCCTCCCATACCTGTGAAAAATGCATTGACTAATTGTCTACTTAAAATGGGATTGAAAATAAGAAGGGTAGATCTAGGATAGATGATTGAACAGTTTATGGGACATTAAGGGACACAGCACTGCGCACAGTTTTGGTCTCCTGATTTAAGGAAGGAGATACTTGCATTGGAGGCTGTTCAGAGAAGGTTCACGAGGTTGATTCCGGAGATGAGGGAGTTGATTTATGAGGAAAGGTTGAGCAGGTTGGGCCGATACTCAATAGAGTTTAAAAAATGAGAGGGAATCTTACTGAAACCTATAGGGGGAAAAATTGAGTCGCGCCCCTTTGTGCTAACTTCGCCAGCGAAAAAATTAGCACCCCCCCCGCAGCCGATTTTCCCAGATAGCGCCCCAAGAGGGAGGAGGCGCGCTACTGGAAGCACTCCCCCTCCCTCTTGAGGCGCTGAGAGACAATATCGTGGCGTTACGCGCACCGCGGTAATGCAGGCCTTCCTCCCCTTAATAAAGGGGAGGGGCTTGGCACAGCGCGTCCCAGTGCCCAGCTGGGCCACCAGGGATTGGGAGCGCTAGCAAACGAGCCCGGCACTCAAGAGGAATGCCGGGCTCACGTAGAGCATCCGACACTCCGCGGGGGGGGGGGGCGGGCTTCACGGGGGCTGGGGACGGCAACGGGGGCAGGTGCTGGCAGGCGGCCAGCAACAAAAAAATGGCCGCCCGCCACCTTCCCTTTAACTAGTGCCGCCCCGGCCGTAGGTCGGCCCCCCCTGACCCCGTCGGTCATAGCATCCGGCGGTAAGTCAAGGGGGCACTACCGAAGATCGCGGCCGGGGTGCGAGCGGGGCGCTGCGCATGGTGATGACGTCATCGCTGGCTGCGCTAACGGTTACTACCACCGCTAACCTCCTGCTGCATTTCGCGGGAGGTGTTCGCGGCGCCGCGCCGCGCCCGGGCGCTAGTTGCTTTGCCCTCTTAGGGCGCTAACGGGAGGCGCAAAGCCACCAAATTTTTTCCCCATAAGATTCTGAGGGGGCTCGACAGGGTCGATGCAGAGAGGATGTTTCCCCTCGTGGGGGAATCTAGAACACGGGGGCATAGTTTCAGGATAAGGGAACACCCTTTTAAGATGGAAATGAGGAGGAATTTCTTCTCTCAGAGGGTCGTGAATCTTTGGAATTCTCTTCCCCAGAGAGCTGTGGAGGCGGAGTCAGTGAATATATTTAAGGTGGAGAGAGACAGATTTTTGAATGGTAAGGGGGTCAAGGGTTATGGGGAGCGGGCAGGGAAGTGGAGTTGAGGCCAAGATCAGATCAGCCATGATCTCATTGAATGGCGGAGCAGACTCGAGGGGCCGAATGGCCGACTGCTGCTCCTATTTCTCATGTTCTTATGTCGTAACACTATCACCCCAGGGGTAATCAGATTAATTTTATCGGAAGCTGAGTGACTACGACAACGTAAACTGCACATGGTCCACGAGAGGCTTGATGGGCCAAATGGCCCTTTCCTTGAAGAGTCTTTCAGTGTCGTGGTTCTGTTACTGGACTAATAATCCCGAGAATGCAAGTTCAAATCCCACCATGGGAAATAAAAAGCTGGTCTCAGTAACAGTGACAGTGAAGCTGTCGGAATGTCGTAAAAACCCAGCGGGTTCACTGATGTCCCTTTAGGGCAGGAAACCTGCCGTCCTTACCCGGGCTGGGCCTATAGGTGATTCCAGAACCACACCCAACCTGGTTGACTCTTAACTGCCCTGTGAAGTGGCCGAGCGAGACACTCAGTTTGTATCAAACCTGCTCCCAGCGGTTCAAGAAGGCGGCCCACCCCCACCTTCTCAGGGCAACTGGGGATGGGCAATAAATGTCCAGCAATGCCCACATCTGTCCTAAACCGTGCCAGAGGGTGACCCTAGACAGTGCAGGAAACTGGAAACGAGAATCCCCTTCCGATTGGAGCGAGCTCCTCTCCCGCCAATCGGGCTCCCCTCCTCGCGTGGGGCAAGACCCTGCCTGTGTGGGGCAAGACCCTCCCCGCCAATCGGGCTCCCCTCCCCACATGGGGCAAGACCCTGCCTGCGTGGGGCAAGACCCTCCCCGCCAATCGGGCTCCCCTCCCCACGTGGGGCAAGACCCTGCCCGAGTGGGGCAAGACCCTGCCCGAGTGGGGCAAGACCCTGCCCGCACAGGCTCACTGCGAACTCACTCTTCAGCATCTTCACTGCAACCTTCATGGTGGAGTCCGAGGGACCCAGTCCCTGGGCCATCGCTTCCACCACCCGGCCAAAGGCTCCCGAGCCCAGTGTCCGACCTGCAAAACACAACGGGCAAGGATTAACTCATTCCAAAAACCACAACCCCAACTCCCGACTTGGCCGGTCTCCCATCCTCCGTAAACTTCAGCTCATCCAAAACTCTGCTGCCCCCGTGTCCTAACTCACACCAAGTCCCGTTCACATATCACCCCCTGTGCTCACTGCCCCGTGTCCTAACTCACACCCAGTCCCGTTCACCCATCACCCCCTGTGCTCACTGCCCCGTGTCCTAACTCACACCCAGTCCCGTTCATCCATCACCCCCTGTGCTCACTGCCCCGTGTCCTAACTCACACCCAGTCCCGTTCACCCATCACCCCCTGTGCTCACTGCCCCGTGTCCTAACGCACACCCAGTCCCGCTCACCCATCACCCCCTGTGCTCACTGCCCCGTGTCCTAACTCGCACCCAGTCCCGTTCACCCATCACCCCCTGTGCTCACTGCCCCGTGTCCTAACTCACACCCAGTCCCGTTCACCCATCACCCGCTGTGCTCACTGCCCCGTGTCCTAACTTGCACCCAGTCCCGTTCACCCATCACCCCCTGTGCTCACTGCCCCGTGTCCTAACTCACACCCAGTCCCGTTCACCCATCACCCCCTGTGCTCACTGCCCCGTGTCCTAACTCACACCCAGTCCCGTTCACCCATCACCCCGTGCTCACTGCCCCGTGTCCTAACTCACACCCAGTCCCGTTCACCCATCACCCCCTGTGCTCACTGCCCCGTGTCCTAACTCACACCCAGTCCCGTTCACCCATCACCCCCTGTGCTCACTGCCCCGTGTCCTAACTCACACCCAGTCCCGTTCACCCATCACCCCGTGCTCACTGCCCCGTGTCCTAACTCACACCCAGTCCCGTTCACCCATCACTCCCTGCGCTCACTGCCCCGTGTCCTAACTCACACCCAGTCCCGTTCACCCATCACCCTGTGCTCACTGCCCCGTGTCCTAACTCACACCCAGTCCCGTTCACCCATCACCCCCTGTGCTCGCAGCCCCGTGTCCTAACTCACACCCAGTCCCGTTCACCCATCACCCCCTGTGCTCACTGCCCCGTGTCCTAACTCACACCCAGTCCCGTTCAACCATCACCCCCTGTGCTCACTGCCCCGTGTCCTAACTCACACCCAGTCCCGTTCACCCATCACCCCCTGTGCTCACTGCCCTGTGTCCTAACTCACACCCAGTCCCGTTCACCCATCACCCCCTGTGCTCACTGCCCCGTGTCCTAACTCACACCGAGTCCCGTTCACCCATCACCCCCTGTGCTCACTGCCCCGTGTCCTAACTCACACCCAGTCCCGTTCACCCATCACCCCGTGCTCACTGCCCCGTGTCCTAACTCACACCCAGTCCCGTTCGCCCATCACCCCCTGTGCTCACTGTCCCGTGTCCTAACTCGCACCCAGTCCCGTTCGCCCATCACCCCCTGTGCTCACTGCCCCGTGTCCTAACTCACACCCAGTCCCGTTCACCCATCACCCCCTGTGCTCACTGCCCCGTGTCCTAACTCACACCCAGTCCCGTTCACCCATCACCCCCTGTGCTCACTGCCCCGTGTCCTAACTCGCCCCCAGTCCCGTTCACCCATCACCCCCTGTGCTCACTGCCCCGTGTCCTAACTCACACCCAGTCCCGTTGACCCATCACCCACTGTGCTCACTGCCCCGTGTCCTAACTCACACCCAGTCCCATTCACCCATCACCCCCTGTGCTCACTGCCCCGTGTCCTAACTCGCACCAAGTCCCTTTCACCCATCACCACCTGTGCTCACTGCCCCGTGTCCTAACTCGCACCCAGTCCCGTTCACCCATCACCCCGTGCTCACTGCCCCGTGTCCTAACTCAGGCCCAGTCCCGTTCACCCATCACCCCCTGTGCTCACTGCCCCGTGTCCTAACTCACACCCAGTCCCGTTCACCCATCACCCCCTGTGCTCACTGCCCCGTGTCCTAAATCGCACCCAGTCCCGTTCACCCATCACCCCTGTGCTCACTGCCCCGTGTCCTAACTCACACCCAGTCCCGTTCACCCATCACCCCGTGCTCACTGCCCCGTGTCCTAACTCACACCCAGTCCCGTTCACCCATCACCCCCTGTGCTCACTGCCCCGTGTCCTAACTCGCACCCAGTCCCATTCACCCATCACCCCGTGCTCACTGCCCCGTGTCCTAACTCACACCCAGTCCCGTTCACCCATCACCCCCTGTGCTCACTGCCCCGTGTCCTAACTCACACCCAGTCCCGTTCACCCATCACCCCGTGCTCACTGCCCCGTGTCCTAACTCACACGCAGTCCCGTTCACCCATCACCCCGTGCTCACTGCCCAGTGTGCTAACTCACACCCAGTCCCGTTCACCCATCACCCCCTGTGCTCACTGCCCCGTGTCCTAACTCACACCCAGTCCCGTTCACCCATCACCCCCCGTGCTCACTGCCCCGTGTCCTAACTCACACCCAGTCCCGTTCACCCATCACCCCGTGCTCACTGCCCCGTGTCCTAACTCGCACCCAGTCCCGTTCACCCATCACCCCCTGTGCTCACTGCCCCGTGTCCTAACTCGCACCTTGTCCCGTTCACCCATCACCCCCTGTGCTCACTGCCCCGTGTCCTAAATCGCACCCAGTCCCGTTCACCCATCACCCCTGTGCTCACTGCCCCGTGTCCTAACTCACACCCAGTCCCGTTCACCCATCACCCCGTGCTCACTGCCCCGTGTCCTAACTCACACCCAGTCCCGTTCACCCATCACCCCCTGTGCTCACTGCCCCGTGTCCTAACTCGCACCCAGTCCCATTCACCCATCACCCCGTGCTCACTGCCCCGTGTCCTAACTCACACCCAGTCCTGTTCACCCATCACCCCGTGCTCACTGCCCCGTGTCCTAACTCACACCCAGTCCCGTTCACCCATCACCCCGTGCTCACTGCCCCGTGTCCTAACTCACACCCAGTCCCGTTCACCCATCACCCCGTGCTCACTGCCCAGTGTCCTAACTCACACCCAGTCCCGTTCACCCATCACCCCCCGTGCTCACTGCCCCGTGTCCTAACTCACACCCAGTCCCGTTCACCCATCACCCCGTGCTCACTGCCCCGTGTCGTAACTCGCACCCAGTCCCGTTCACCCATCACCCCCTGTGCTCACTGCCCCGTGTCCTAACTCACACCTTGTCCCGTTCACCCATCACCCTCTGTGCTCACTGCCCCGTGTCCTAACTCACACCCAGTCCCGTTCACCCATCACCCACTGTGCTCACTGCCCCGTGTCCTAACTCGCACCCAGTCCCGTTCACCCATCACCCCCTGTGCTCACTGCCCCGTGTCCTAACTCACACCCAGTCCCGTTCACCCATCACCCCATGCTCACTGCCCCGTGTCCTAACTCACATCCAGTCCCGTTCACCCATCACCCCCTGTGCTCATTGCCCCGTGTCCTAACTCACACCCAGTCCCGTTCACCCATCACCCCCTGTGCTCACTGCCCCGTGTCCTAACTCACACCCAGTCCCGTTCACCCATCACCCCCTGTGCTCACTGCCGTGTCCTAACTCACACCCAGTCCCGTTCACCCGTCACCCGCTGTGCTCACTGCCCCATGTCCTAACTCACACCCAGTCCCGTTCACCCATCACCCCCTGTGCTCACTGCCCTGTGTCCTAACTCACACCCAGTCCCGTTCACCCATCACCCCGTGCTCACTGCCCCGTGTCCTAACTCACACCCAGTCCCGTTCACCCATCACCCCCTGTGCTCACTGCCCAGTGTCCTAACTCACACCCAGTCCCGTTCACCCAACACCCCCTGTGCTCACTGCCCCGTGTCCTAACTCGCACCCAGTCCCGTTCACCCATCACCCCGTGCTCACTGCCCCGTGTCCTAACTCACACCCAGTCCCGTTCACCCATCACCCCCTGTGCTCACTGCCCCGTGTCCTAACTCTCACCCAGTCCCGTTCACCCATCACCCCGTGCTCACTGCCCCGTGTCCTAGCTCGCACCCAGTCCCATTCACCCATCACCCCCTGTGCTCACTGCCCCGTGTCCTAACTCACACACAGTCCCGTTCACCCATCACCCCGTGCTCACTGCCCCGTGTCCTAACTCACACCCAGTCCCGTTCACCCATCACCCCCTGTGCTCACTGCCCCGTGTCCTAACTCACACCCAGTCCCGTTCACCCATCACCCCCCGTGCTCACTGCCCCGTGTCCTAACTCACACCCAGTCCCGTTCACCCATCACCCCGTGCTCACTGCCCCGTGTCCTAACTCGCACCCAGTCCCGTTCACCCATCACCCCCTGTGCTCACTGCCCCGTGTCCTAACTCACACCCAGTCCCGTTCACCCATCACCCCCCGTGCTCACTGCCCCGTGTCCTAACTCACACCCAGTCCCGTTCACCCATCACCCCGTGCTCACTGCCCCGTGTCCTAACTCGCACCCAGTCCCGTTCACCCTTCACCCCCTGTGCTCACTGCCCCGTGTCCTAACTCACACCTTGTCCCGTTCACCCATCACCCTCTGTGCTCACTGCCCCGTGTCCTAACTCACACCCAGTCCCGTTCACCCATCACCCACTGTGCTCACTGCCCCGTGTCCTAACTCGCACCCAGTCCCGTTCACCCATCACCCCCTGTGCTCACTGCCCCGTGTCCTAACTCACACCCAGTCCCGTTCACCCATCACCCCGTGCTCACTGCCCCGTGTCCTAACTCACATCCAGTCCCGTTCACCCATCACCCCCTGTGCTCATTGCCCCGTGTCCTAACTCACACCCAGTCCCGTTCACCCATCACCCCCTGTGCTCACTGCCCCGTGTCCTAACTCACACCCAGTCCCGTTCACCCATCACCCCCTGTGCTCACTGCCGTGTCCTAACTCACACCCAGTCCCGTTCACCCGTCACCCCCTGTGCTCACTGCCCCATGTCCTAACTCACACCCAGTCCCGTTCACCCATCACCCCCTGTGCTCACTGCCCTGTGTCCTAACTCACACCCAGTCCCGTTCACCCATCACCCCGTGCTCACTGCCCCGTGTCCTAACTCAAACCCAGTCCCGTTCACCCATCACCCCCTGTGCTCACTGCCCCGTGTCCTAACTCACACCCAGTCCCGTTCACCCATCACCCCCTGTGCTCACTGCCCCGTGTCCTAACTCGCACCCAGTCCCGTTCACCCATCACCCCCTGTGCTCACTGCCCCGTGTCCTAGCTCGCACCCAGTCCCATTCACCCATCACCCCGTGCTCACTGCCCCGTTTCCTAACTCTCACCCAGTCCCGTTCACCCATCACCCCCTGTGCTCACTGCCCCGTGTCCTAGCTCGCACCCAGTCCCGTTCACCCATCACCCCGTGCTCACTGCCCCGTTTCCTAACTCTCACCCAGTCCCGTTCACCCATCACCCCCTGTGCTCACTGCCCCGTGTCCTAGCTCGCACCCAGTCCCATTCACCCATCACCCCCTGTGCTCACTGCCCCGTGTCCTAACTCACACACAGTCCCGTTCACCCATCACCCCGTGCTCACTGCCCCGTGTCCTAACTCACACCCAGTCCCGTTCACCCATCACCCCCTGTGCTCACTGCCCCGTGTCCTAACTCACACCCAGTCCCGTTCACCCATCACCCCCCGTGCTCACTGCCCCGTGTCCTAACTCACACCCAGTCCCGTTCACCCATCACCCCGTGCTCACTGCCCCGTGCCCTAACTCGCACCCAGTCCCGTTCACCCATCACCCCCTGTGCTCACTGCCCCGTGTCCTAACTCACACCCAGTCCCGTTCACCCATCACCCTGTGCTCACTGCCCCGTGTCCTAACTCACACCCAGTCCCGTTCACCCATCACCCCCTGTGCTCGCTGCCCCGTGTCCTAACTCACACCCAGTCCCGTTCACCCATCACCCCCTGTGCTCACTGCCCCGTGTCCTAACTCACACCCAGTCCCGTTCAACCATCACCCCCTGTGCTCACTGCCCCGTGTCCTAACTCACACCCAGTCCCGTTCACCCATCACCCCCTGTGCTCACTGCCCCGTGTCCTAACTCACACCCAGTCCCGTTCACCCATCACCCACTGTGCTCCCTGCCCCGTGTCCTAACTCGCACCCAGTCCCGTTCACCCATCACCCCGTGCTCACTGCCCCGTGTCCTAACTCACACCGAGTCCCGTTCACCCATCACCCCCTGTGCTCACTGCCCTGTGTCCTAACTCACACCCAGTCCCGTTCACCCATCACCCCCTGTGCTCACTGCCCCGTGTCCTAACTCACACCGAGTCCCGTTCACCCATCACCCCGTGCTCACTGCCCCGTGTCCTAACTCGCACCCAGTCCCGTTCACCCATCACCCCCTGTGCTCACTGCCCCGTGTCCTAACTCGCACCTTGTCCCGTTCACCCATCACCCCCTGTGCTCACTGCCCCGTGTCCTAAATCGCACCCAGTCCCGTTCACCCATCACCCCTGTGCTCACTGCCCCGTGTCCTAACTCACACCCAGTCCCGTTCACCCATCACCCCGTGCTCACTGCCCCGTGTCCTAACTCACACCCAGTCCCGTTCACCCATCACCCCCTGTGCTCACTGCCCCGTGTCCTAACTCGCACCCAGTCCCATTCACCCATCACCCCGTGCTCACTGCCCCGTGTCCTAACTCACACCCAGTCCCGTTCACCCATCACCCCGTGCTCACTGCCCCGTGTCCTAACTCACACCCAGTCCCGTTCACCCATCACCCCGTGCTCACTGCCCCGTGTCCTAACTCACACCCAGTCCCGTTCACCCATCACCCCGTGCTCACTGCCCAGTGTCCTAACTCACACCCAGTCCCGTTCACCCATCACCCCCTGTGCTCACTGCCCCGTGTCCTAATTCACACCCAGTCCCGTTCACCCATCACCCCGTGCTCACTGCCCCGTGTCGTAACTCGCACCCAGTCCCGTTCACCCATCACCCCCTGTGCTCACTGCCCCGTGTCCTAACTCACACCTTGTCCCGTTCACCCATCACCCTCTGTGCTCACTGCCCCGTGTCCTAACTCACACCCAGTCCCGTTCACCCATCACCCACTGTGCTCACTGCCCCGTGTCCTAACTCGCACCCAGTCCCGTTCACCCATCACCCCCTGTGCTCACTGCCCCGTGTCCTAACTCACACCCAGTCCCGTTCACCCATCACCCCATGCTCACTGCCCCGTGTCCTAACTCACATCCAGTCCCGTTCACCCATCACCCCCTGTGCTCATTGCCCCGTGTCCTAACTCACACCCAGTCCCGTTCACCCATCACCCCCTGTGCTCACTGCCCCGTGTCCTAACTCACACCCAGTCCCGTTCACCCATCACCCCCTGTGCTCACTGCCGTGTCCTAACTCACACCCAGTCCCGTTCACCCGTCACCCGCTGTGCTCACTGCCCCATGTCCTAACTCACACCCAGTCCCGTTCACCCATCACCCCCTGTGCTCACTGCCCTGTGTCCTAACTCACACCCAGTCCCGTTCACCCATCACCCCGTGCTCACTGCCCCGTGTCCTAACTCACACCCAGTCCCGTTCACCCATCACCCCCTGTGCTCACTGCCCCGTGTCCTAACTCACACCCAGTCCCGTTCACCCAACACCCCCTGTGCTCACTGCCCCGTGTCCTAACTCGCACCCAGTCCCGTTCACCCATCACCCCGTGCTCACTGCCCCGTGTCCTAACTCACACCCAGTCCCGTTCACCCATCACCCCCTGTGCTCACTGCCCCGTGTCCTAACTCTCACCCAGTCCCGTTCACCCATCACCCCGTGCTCACTGCCCCGTGTCCTAGCTCGCACCCAGTCCCATTCACCCATCACCCCCTGTGCTCACTGCCCCGTGTCCTAACTCACACACAGTCCCGTTCACCCATCACCCCGTGCTCACTGCCCCGTGTCCTAACTCACACCCAGTCCCGTTCACCCATCACCCCCTGTGCTCACTGCCCCGTGTCCTAACTCACACCCAGTCCCGTTCACCCATCACCCCCCGTGCTCACTGCCCCGTGTCCTAACTCACACCCAGTCCCGTTCACCCATCACCCCGTGCTCACTGCCCCGTGTCCTAACTCGCACCCAGTCCCGTTCACCCATCACCCCCTGTGCTCACTGCCCCGTGTCCTAACTCACACCTTGTCCCGTTCACCCATCACCCTCTGTGCTCACTGCCCCGTGTCCTAACTCACACCCAGTCCCGTTCACCCATCACCCACTGTGCTCACTGCCCCGTGTCCTAACTCGCACCCAGTCCCGTTCACCCATCACCCCCTGTGCTCACTGCCCCGTGTCCTAACTCACACCCAGTCCCGTTCACCCATCACCCCGTGCTCACTGCCCCGTGTCCTAACTCACATCCAGTCCCGTTCACCCATCACCCCCTGTGCTCATTGCCCCGTGTCCTAACTCACACCCAGTCCCGTTCACCCATCACCCCCTGTGCTCACTGCCCCGTGTCCTAACTCACACCCAGTCCCGTTCACCCATCACCCCCTGTGCTCACTGCCGTGTCCTAACTCACACCCAGTCCCGTTCACCCGTCACCCCCTGTGCTCACTGCCCCATGTCCTAACTCACACCCAGTCCCGTTCACCCATCACCCCCTGTGCTCACTGCCCTGTGTCCTAACTCACACCCAGTCCCGTTCACCCATCACCCCGTGCTCACTGCCCCGTGTCCTAACTCACACCCAGTCCCGTTCACCCATCACCCCCTGTGCTCACTGCCCCGTGTCCTAACTCACACCCAGTCCCGTTCACCCATCACCCCCTGTGCTCACTGCCCCGTGTCCTAACTCGCACCCAGTCCCGTTCACCCATCACCCCCTGTGCTCACTGCCCCGTGTCCTAGCTCACACCCAGTCCCATTCACCCATCACCCCGTGCTCACTGCCCCGTTTCCTAACTCTCACCCAGTCCCGTTCACCCATCACCCCCTGTGCTCACTGCCCCGTGTCCTAGCTCGCACCCAGTCCCGTTCACCCATCACCCCGTGCTCACTGCCCCGTTTCCTAACTCTCACCCAGTCCCGTTCACCCATCACCCCCTGTGCTCACTGCCCCGTGTCCTAGCTCGCACCCAGTCCCATTCACCCATCACCCCCTGTGCTCACTGCCCCGTGTCCTAACTCACACACAGTCCCGTTCACCCATCACCCCGTGCTCACTGCCCCGTGTCCTAACTCACACCCAGTCCCGTTCACCCATCACCCCCTGTGCTCACTGCCCCGTGTCCTAACTCACACCCAGTCCCGTTCACCCATCACCCCCCGTGCTCACTGCCCCGTGTCCTAACTCACACCCAGTCCCGTTCACCCATCACCCCGTGCTCACTGCCCCGTGCCCTAACTCGCACCCAGTCCCGTTCACCCATCACCCCCTGTGCTCACTGCCCCGTGTCCTAACTCACACCCAGTCCCGTTCACCCATCACCCTGTGCTCACTGCCCCGTGTCCTAACTCACACCCAGTCCCGTTCACCCATCACCCCCTGTGCTCGCTGCCCCGTGTCCTAACTCACACCCAGTCCCGTTCACCCATCACCCCCTGTGCTCACTGCCCCGTGTCCTAACTCACACCCAGTCCCGTTCAACCATCACCCCCTGTGCTCACTGCCCCGTGTCCTAACTCACACCCAGTCCCGTTCACCCATCACCCCCTGTGCTCACTGCCCCGTGTCCTAACTCACACCCAGTCCCGTTCACCCATCACCCACTGTGCTCCCTGCCCCGTGTCCTAACTCGCACCCAGTCCCGTTCACCCATCACCCCGTGCTCACTGCCCCGTGTCCTAACTCACACCGAGTCCCGTTCACCCATCACCCCCTGTGCTCACTGCCCTGTGTCCTAACTCACACCCAGTCCCGTTCACCCATCACCCCCTGTGCTCACTGCCCCGTGTCCTAACTCACACCCAGTCCCATTCACCCATCACCCCCTGTGCTCACTGCCGTGTCCTAACTCACACCCAGTCCCGTTCACCCGTCACCCCCTGTGCTCACTGCCCCATGTCCTAACTCACACCCAGTCCCGTTCACCCATCACCCCGTGCTCACTGCCCAGTGTGCTAACTCACACCCAGTCCCGTTCACCCATCACCCCCTGTGCTCACTGCCCCGTGTCCTAACTCACACCCAGTCCCGTTCACCCATCACCCCCCGTGCTCACTGCCCCGTGTCCTAACTCACACCCAGTCCCGTTCACCCATCACCCCGTGCTCACTGCCCCGTGTCCTAACTCGCACCCAGTCCCGTTCACCCATCACCCCCTGTGCTCACTGCCCCGTGTCCTAACTCGCACCTTGTCCCGTTCACCCATCACCCCCTGTGCTCACTGCCCCGTGTCCTAAATCGCACCCAGTCCCGTTCACCCATCACCCCTGTGCTCACTGCCCCGTGTCCTAACTCACACCCAGTCCCGTTCACCCATCACCCCGTGCTCACTGCCCCGTGTCCTAACTCACACCCAGTCCCGTTCACCCATCACCCCCTGTGCTCACTGCCCCGTGTCCTAACTCGCACCCAGTCCCATTCACCCATCACCCCGTGCTCACTGCCCCGTGTCCTAACTCACACCCAGTCCCGTTCACCCATCACCCCGTGCTCACTGCCCCGTGTCCTAACTCACACCCAGTCCCGTTCACCCATCACCCCGTGCTCACTGCCCCGTGTCCTAACTCACACCCAGTCCCGTTCACCCATCACCCCGTGCTCACTGCCCAGTGTCCTAACTCACACCCAGTCCCGTTCACCCATCACCCCCTGTGCTCACTGCCCCGTGTCCTAATTCACACCCAGTCCCGTTCACCCATCACCCCGTGCTCACTGCCCCGTGTCGTAACTCGCACCCAGTCCCGTTCACCCATCACCCCCTGTGCTCACTGCCCCGTGTCCTAACTCACACCTTGTCCCGTTCACCCATCACCCTCTGTGCTCACTGCCCCGTGTCCTAACTCACACCCAGTCCCGTTCACCCATCACCCACTGTGCTCACTGCCCCGTGTCCTAACTCGCACCCAGTCCCGTTCACCCATCACCCCCTGTGCTCACTGCCCCGTGTCCTAACTCACACCCAGTCCCGTTCACCCATCACCCCATGCTCACTGCCCCGTGTCCTAACTCACATCCAGTCCCGTTCACCCATCACCCCCTGTGCTCATTGCCCCGTGTCCTAACTCACACCCAGTCCCGTTCACCCATCACCCCCTGTGCTCACTGCCCCGTGTCCTAACTCACACCCAGTCCCGTTCACCCATCACCCCCTGTGCTCACTGCCGTGTCCTAACTCACACCCAGTCCCGTTCACCCGTCACCCGCTGTGCTCACTGCCCCATGTCCTAACTCACACCCAGTCCCGTTCACCCATCACCCCCTGTGCTCACTGCCCTGTGTCCTAACTCACACCCAGTCCCGTTCACCCATCACCCCGTGCTCACTGCCCCGTGTCCTAACTCACACCCAGTCCCGTTCACCCATCACCCCCTGTGCTCACTGCCCCGTGTCCTAACTCACACCCAGTCCCGTTCACCCAACACCCCCTGTGCTCACTGCCCCGTGTCCTAACTCGCACCCAGTCCCGTTCACCCATCACCCCGTGCTCACTGCCCCGTGTCCTAACTCACACCCAGTCCCGTTCACCCATCACCCCCTGTGCTCACTGCCCCGTGTCCTAACTCTCACCCAGTCCCGTTCACCCATCACCCCGTGCTCACTGCCCCGTGTCCTAGCTCGCACCCAGTCCCATTCACCCATCACCCCCTGTGCTCACTGCCCCGTGTCCTAACTCACACACAGTCCCGTTCACCCATCACCCCGTGCTCACTGCCCCGTGTCCTAACTCACACCCAGTCCCGTTCACCCATCACCCCCTGTGCTCACTGCCCCGTGTCCTAACTCACACCCAGTCCCGTTCACCCATCACCCCCCGTGCTCACTGCCCCGTGTCCTAACTCACACCCAGTCCCGTTCACCCATCACCCCGTGCTCACTGCCCCGTGTCCTAACTCGCACCCAGTCCCGTTCACCCATCACCCCCTGTGCTCACTGCCCCGTGTCCTAACTCACACCCAGTCCCGTTCACCCATCACCCCCCGTGCTCACTGCCCCGTGTCCTAACTCACACCCAGTCCCGTTCACCCATCACCCCGTGCTCACTGCCCCGTGTCCTAACTCGCACCCAGTCCCGTTCACCCATCACCCCCTGTGCTCACTGCCCCGTGTCCTAACTCACACCTTGTCCCGTTCACCCATCACCCTCTGTGCTCACTGCCCCGTGTCCTAACTCACACCCAGTCCCGTTCACCCATCACCCACTGTGCTCACTGCCCCGTGTCCTAACTCGCACCCAGTCCCGTTCACCCATCACCCCCTGTGCTCACTGCCCCGTGTCCTAACTCACACCCAGTCCCGTTCACCCATCACCCCGTGCTCACTGCCCCGTGTCCTAACTCACATCCAGTCCCGTTCACCCATCACCCCCTGTGCTCATTGCCCCGTGTCCTAACTCACACCCAGTCCCGTTCACCCATCACCCCCTGTGCTCACTGCCCCGTGTCCTAACTCACACCCAGTCCCGTTCACCCATCACCCCCTGTGCTCACTGCCGTGTCCTAACTCACACCCAGTCCCGTTCACCCGTCACCCCCTGTGCTCACTGCCCCATGTCCTAACTCACACCCAGTCCCGTTCACCCATCACCCCCTGTGCTCACTGCCCTGTGTCCTAACTCACACCCAGTCCCGTTCACCCATCACCCCGTGCTCACTGCCCCGTGTCCTAACTCACACCCAGTCCCGTTCACCCATCACCCCCTGTGCTCACTGCCCCGTGTCCTAACTCACACCCAGTCCCGTTCACCCATCACCCCCTGTGCTCACTGCCCCGTGTCCTAACTCGCACCCAGTCCCGTTCACCCATCACCCCCTGTGCTCACTGCCCCGTGTCCTAGCTCACACCCAGTCCCATTCACCCATCACCCCGTGCTCACTGCCCCGTTTCCTAACTCTCACCCAGTCCCGTTCACCCATCACCCCCTGTGCTCACTGCCCCGTGTCCTAGCTCGCACCCAGTCCCGTTCACCCATCACCCCGTGCTCACTGCCCCGTTTCCTAACTCTCACCCAGTCCCGTTCACCCATCACCCCCTGTGCTCACTGCCCCGTGTCCTAGCTCGCACCCAGTCCCATTCACCCATCACCCCCTGTGCTCACTGCCCCGTGTCCTAACTCACACACAGTCCCGTTCACCCATCACCCCGTGCTCACTGCCCCGTGTCCTAACTCACACCCAGTCCCGTTCACCCATCACCCCCTGTGCTCACTGCCCCGTGTCCTAACTCACACCCAGTCCCGTTCACCCATCACCCCCCGTGCTCACTGCCCCGTGTCCTAACTCACACCCAGTCCCGTTCACCCATCACCCCGTGCTCACTGCCCCGTGCCCTAACTCGCACCCAGTCCCGTTCACCCATCACCCCCTGTGCTCACTGCCCCGTGTCCTAACTCACACCCAGTCCCGTTCACCCATCACCCTGTGCTCACTGCCCCGTGTCCTAACTCACACCCAGTCCCGTTCACCCATCACCCCCTGTGCTCGCTGCCCCGTGTCCTAACTCACACCCAGTCCCGTTCACCCATCACCCCCTGTGCTCACTGCCCCGTGTCCTAACTCACACCCAGTCCCGTTCAACCATCACCCCCTGTGCTCACTGCCCCGTGTCCTAACTCACACCCAGTCCCGTTCACCCATCACCCCCTGTGCTCACTGCCCCGTGTCCTAACTCACACCCAGTCCCGTTCACCCATCACCCACTGTGCTCCCTGCCCCGTGTCCTAACTCGCACCCAGTCCCGTTCACCCATCACCCCGTGCTCACTGCCCCGTGTCCTAACTCACACCGAGTCCCGTTCACCCATCACCCCCTGTGCTCACTGCCCTGTGTCCTAACTCACACCCAGTCCCGTTCACCCATCACCCCCTGTGCTCACTGCCCCGTGTCCTAACTCACACCGAGTCCCGTTCACCCATCACCCCGTGCTCACTGCCCCGTGTCCTAACTCACACCCAGTCCCGTTCACCCATCACCCCGTGCTCACTGCCCCGTGTCCTAACTCACACCCAGTCCCGTTCGCCCATCACCCCCTGTGCTCACTGTCCCGTGTCCTAACTCGCACCCAGTCCCGTTCGCCCATCACCCCCTGTGCTCACTGCCCCGTGTCCTAACTCACACCCAGTCCCGTTCACCCATCACCACCTGTGCTCACTGCCCCGTGTCCTAAATCGCACCCAGTCCCGTTCACCCATCACCCCTGTGCTCACTGCCCCGTGTCCTAACTCACACCCAGTCCCGTTCACCCATCACCCCGTGCTCACTGCCCCGTGTCCTAACTCACACCCAGTCCCGTTCACCCATCACCCCCTGTGCTCACTGCCCCGTGTCCTAACTCGCACCCAGTCCCATTCACCCATCACCCCGTGCTCACTGCCCCGTGTCCTAACTCACACCCAGTCCCGTTCACCCATCACCCCCTGTGCTCACTGCCCCGTGTCCTAACTCACACCCAGTCCCGTTCACCCATCACCCCGTGCTCACTGCCCCGTGTCCTAACTCACACCCAGTCCCGTTCACCCATCACCCCGTGCTCACTGCCCAGTGTCCTAACTCACACCCAGTCCCGTTCACCCATCACCCCCTGTGCTCACTGCCCCGTGTCCTAACTCACACCCAGTCCCGTTCACCCATCACCCCCCGTGCTCACTGCCCCGTGTCCTAACTCACACCCAGTCCCGTTCACCCATCACCCCGTGCTCACTGCCCCGTGTCCTAACTCGCACCCAGGCCCGTTCACCCATCACCCCCTGTGCTCACTGCCCCGTGTCCTAACTCACACCTTGTCCCGTTCACCCATCACCCTCTGTGCTCACTGCCCCGTGTCCTAACTCACACCCAGTCCCGTTCACCCATCACCCACTGTGCTCACTGCCTCGTGTCCTAACTCGCACCCAGTCCCGTTCACCCATCACCCCCTGTGCTCACTGCCCCGTGTCCTAACTCACACCCAGTCCCGTTCACCCATCACCCCGTGCTCACTGCCCCGTGTCCTAACTCACATCCAGTCCCGTTCACCCATCACCCCCTGTGCTCATTGCCCCGTGTCCTAACTCACACCCAGTCCCGTTCACCCATCACCCCCTGTGCTCACTGCCCCGTGTCCTAACTCACACCCAGTCCCGTTCACCCATCACCCCGTGCTCACTGCCGTGTCCTAACTCACACCCAGTCCCGTTCACCCGTCACCCCCTGTGCTCACTGCCCCATGTCCTAACTCACACCCAGTCCCGTTCACCCATCACCCCCTGTGCTCACTGCCCTGTGTCCTAACTCACACCCAGTCCCGTTCACCCATCACCCCGTGCTCACTGCCCCGTGTCCTAACTCACACCCAGTCCCGTTCACCCATCACCCCCTGTGCTCACTGCCCCGTGTCCTAACTCACACCCAGTCCCGTTCACCCACCACCCCCTGTGCTCACTGCCCCGTGTCCTAACTCGCACCCAGTCCCGTTCACCCATCACCCCGTGCTCACTGCCCCGTGTCCTAACTCACACCCAGTCCCGTTCACCCATCACCCCCTGTGCTCACTGCCCCGTGTCCTAACTCTCACCCAGTCCCGTTCACCCATCACCCCGTGCTCACTGCCCCGTGTCCTAGCTCACACCCAGTCCCGTTCACCCATCACCTCCTGTGCTCACTGCCCCGTGTCCTAACTCACACCCAGTCCCGTTCACCCATCACCCCCCGTGCTCACTGCCCCGTGTCCTAACTCACACCCAGTCCCGTTCACCCATCACCCCGTGCTCACTGCCCCGTGTCCTAACTCGCACCCAGTCCCGTTCACCCATCACCCCCTGTGCTCACTGCCCCGTGTCCTAACTCACACCCAGTCCCGTTCACCCATCACCCCCTGTGCTCACTGCCCCGTGTCCTAACTCACACCCAGTCCCGTTCACCCATCACCCCCCGTGCTCACTGCCCCGTGTCCTAACTCACACCCAGTCCCGTTCACCCATCACCCCGTGCTCACTGCCCCGTGTCCTAACTCGCACCCAGTCCCGTTCACCCATCACCCCGTGCTCGCTGCCCCGTGTCCTAACTTGCACCCAGTCCCGTTCACCCATCACCCCTTGTGCTCACTGCCCCGTGTCCTAACTCACACCCAGTCCCGTTCACCCATCACCCCGTGCTCACTGCCCCGTGTCCTAACTCGCACCCAGTCCCGTTCACCCATCACCCCGTGCTCGCTGCCCCGTGTCCTAACTCGCACCGAGTCCCGTTCACCCATCTCCCCCTGTGCTCATTGCCCCGTGTCCTAACTCGCACCGAGTCCCGTTCACCCATCTCCCCGTGCTCACTGCCCCGTGTCCTAACTCACACCCAGTCCCGTTCACCCATCACCCCGTGCTCACTGCCCCGTATCCTAACTCGCACCCAGTCCCGTTCATCCATCACCCCCTGTGCTCACTGCCCTGTGTCCTAACTCACACCCAGTCCCGTTCACCCATCACCCCCTGTGCTCACTGCCCCGTGTCCTAACTCGCACCCAGTCCCGTTTACCCATCACCCCCTGTGCTCACTGCCCCGTGTCCTAACTCACCATCACCCCCTGTGCTCACTGCCCTGTGTCCTAACTCACACCCAGTCCCGTTCACCCATCACCCTGTGCTCACTGCCCCGTGTCCTAACTAACACCCAGTCCTGTTCACCCATCACCCCCTGTGCTCGCTGCCCCGTGTCCTAACTCACACCCAGTCCCGTTCACCCATCACCCCGTGCTCAGTGTTCCGTGTCCTAACTCACACCCAGTCCCGTTCAACCATCAACCCCTGTGCTCACTGCCCCGTGTCCTAACTCACACCCAGTCCCGTTCACCCATCACCCCCTGTGCTCACTGCCCCGTGTCCTAACTCACACCCAGTCCCGTTCACCCATCACCCACTGTGCTCCCTGCCCCGTGTCCTAACTCGCACCCAGTCCCGTTCACCCATCACCCCGTGCTCACTGCCCCGTGTCCTAACTCACACCGAGTCCCGTTCACCCATCACCCCCTGTGCTCACTGCCCTGTGTCCTAACTCACACCCAGTCCCGTTCACCCATCACCCCCTGTGCTCACTGCCCCGTGTCCTAACTCACACCGAGTCCCGTTCAGCCATCACCCCCTGTGCTCACTGCCCCGTGTCCTAACTCACACCCAGTCCCGTTCACCCATCACCCACTGTGCTCACTGCCCCGTGTCCTAACTCACACCCAGTCCCGTTCACCCATCACCCCCTGTGCTCACTGCCCCGTGTCCTAACTCGCACCAAGTCCCGTTCACCCATCACCACCTGTGCTCACTGCCCCGTGTCCTAACTCGCACCCAGTCCCGTTCACCCATCACCCCGTGCTCACTGCCCCGTGTCCTAACTCAGGCCCAGTCCCGTTCACCCATCACCCCCTGTGCTCACTGCCCCGTGTCCTAACTTACACCCAGTCCCGTTCACCCATCACCCCCTGTGCTCACTGCCCCGTGTCCTAACTCGCACCCAGTCCCGTTCACCCATCACCCCTGTGCTCACTGCCCCGTGTCCTAACTCACACCCAGTCCCGTTCACCCATCACCCCGAGCTCACTGCCCCGTGTCCTAACTCACACCCAGTCCCGTTCACCCATCACCCCCTGTGCTCACTGCCCCGTGACCTAACTCGCACCCAGTCCCATTCACCCATCACCCCGTGCTCACTGCCCCGTGTCCTAACTCACACCCAGTCCCGTTCACCCATCACCCCCTGTGCTCACTGCCCCGTGTCCTAACTCACACCCAGTCCCGTTCACCCATCACCCCGTGCTCACTGCCCCGTCTCCTAACTCACACCCAGTCCCGTTCACCCATCACCCCCTGTGCTCACTGCCCCGTGTCCTAACTCACACCCAGTCCCGTTCACCCATCACCCCCTGTGCTCACTGCCCCGTGTCCTAACTCACACCCAGTCCCGTTCACCCATCACCCCCTGTGCTCACTGCCCCGTGTCCTAACTCGCACCCAGTCCCATTCACCCATCACCCCGTGCTCACTGCCCCGTGTCCTAACTCACACCCAGTCCCGTTCACCCATCACCCCGTGCTCACTGCCCCGTGTCCTAACTCACACCCAGTCCCGTTCACCCATCACCCCGTGCTCACTGCCCCGTGTCCTAACTCACACCCAGTCCCGTTCACCCATCACCCCGTGCTCACTGCCCAGTGTCCTAACTCACACCCAGTCCCGTTCACCCATCACCCCCTGTGCTCACTGCCCCGTGTCCTAATTCACACCCAGTCCCGTTCACCCATCACCCCCCGTGCTCACTGCCCCGTGTCCTAACTCACACCCAGTCCCGTTCACCCATCACCCCGTGCTCACTGCCCCGTGTCGTAACTCGCACCCAGTCCCGTTCACCCATCACCCCCTGTGCTCACTGCCCCGTGTCCTAACTCACACCTTGTCCCGTTCACCCATCACCCTCTGTGCTCACTGCCCCGTGTCCTAACTCACACCCAGTCCCGTTCACCCATCACCCACTGTGCTCACTGCCCCGTGTCCTAACTCGCACCCAGTCCCGTTCACCCATCACCCCCTGTGCTCACTGCCCCGTGTCCTAACTCACACCCAGTCCCGTTCACCCATCACCCCATGCTCACTGCCCCGTGTCCTAACTCACATCCAGTCCCGTTCACCCATCACCCCCTGTGCTCATTGCCCCGTGTCCTAACTCACACCCAGTCCCGTTCACCCATCACCCCCTGTGCTCACTGCCCCGTGTCCTAACTCACACCCAGTCCCGTTCACCCATCACCCCCTGTGCTCACTGCCGTGTCCTAACTCACACCCAGTCCCGTTCACCCGTCACCCGCTGTGCTCACTGCCCCATGTCCTAACTCACACCCAGTCCCGTTCACCCATCACCCCCTGTGCTCACTGCCCTGTGTCCTAACTCACACCCAGTCCCGTTCACCCATCACCCCGTGCTCACTGCCCCGTGTCCTAACTCACACCCAGTCCCGTTCACCCATCACCCCCTGTGCTCACTGCCCCGTGTCCTAACTCACACCCAGTCCCGTTCACCCAACAACCCCTGTGCTCACTGCCCCGTGTCCTAACTCGCACCCAGTCCCGTTCACCCATCACCCCGTGCTCACTGCCCCGTGTCCTAGCTCGCACCCAGTCCCATTCACCCATCACCCCCTGTGCTCACTGCCCCGTGTCCTAACTCACACACAGTCCCGTTCACCCATCACCCCGTGCTCACTGCCCCGTGTCCTAGCTCGCACCCAGTCCCGTTCACCCATCACCCCCCGTGCTCACTGCCCCGTGTCCTAACTCACACCCAGTCCCGTTCACCCATCACCCCGTGCTCACTGCCCCGTGTCCTAACTCGCACCCAGTCCCGTTCACCCATCACCCCCTGTGCTCACTGCCCCGTGTCCTAACTCACACCCAGTCCCGTTCACCCATCACCCCCCGTGCTCACTGCCCCGTGTCCTAACTCACACCCAGTCCCGTTCACCCATCACCCCGTGCTCACTGCCCCGTGTCCTAACTCGCACCCAGTCCCGTTCACCCATCACCCCCTGTGCTCACTGCCCCGTGTCCTAACTCACACCTTGTCCCGTTCACCCATCACCCTCTGTGCTCACTGCCCCGTGTCCTAACTCACACCCAGTCCCGTTCACCCATCACCCACTGTGCTCACTGCCCCGTGTCCTAACTCGCACCCAGTCCCGTTCACCCATCACCCCCTGTGCTCACTGCCCCGTGTCCTAACTCACACCCAGTCCCGTTCACCCATCACCCCGTGCTCACTGCCCCGTGTCCTAACTCACATCCAGTCCCGTTCACCCATCACCCCCTGTGCTCATTGCCCCGTGTCCTAACTCACACCCAGTCCCGTTCACCCATCACCCCCTGTGCTCACTGCCCCGTGTCCTAACTCACACCCAGTCCCGTTCACCCATCACCCCCTGTGCTCACTGCCGTGTCCTAACTCACACCCAGTCCCGTTCACCCGTCACCCCCTGTGCTCACTGCCCCATGTCCTAACTCACACCCAGTCCCGTTCACCCATCACCCCCTGTGCTCACTGCCCTGTGTCCTAACTCACACCCAGTCCCGTTCACCCATCACCCCGTGCTCACTGCCCCGTGTCCTAACTCACACCCAGTCCCGTTCACCCATCACCCCGTGCTCACTGCCCCGTGTCCTAACTCACACCCAGTCCCGTTCACCCATCACCCCCTGTGCTCACTGCCCCGTGTCCTAACTCGCACCCAGTCCCGTTCACCCATCACCCCCTGTGCTCACTGCCCCGTGTCCTAGCTCGCACCCAGTCCCATTCACCCATCACCCCGTGCTCACTGCCCCGTTTCCTAACTCTCACCCAGTCCCGTTCACCCATCACCCCCTGTGCTCACTGCCCCGTGTCCTAGCTCGCACCCAGTCCCGTTCACCCATCACCCCGTGCTCACTGCCCCGTTTCCTAACTCTCACCCAGTCCCGTTCACCCATCACCCCCTGTGCTCACTGCCCCGTGTCCTAGCTCGCACCCAGTCCCATTCACCCATCACCCCCTGTGCTCACTGCCCCGTGTCCTAACTCACACACAGTCCCGTTCACCCATCACCCCGTGCTCACTGCCCCGTGTCCTAACTCACACCCAGTCCCGTTCACCCATCACCCCCTGTGCTCACTGCCCCGTGTCCTAACTCACACCCAGTCCCGTTCACCCATCACCCCCCGTGCTCACTGCCCCGTGTCCTAACTCACACCCAGTCCCGTTCACCCATCACCCCGTGCTCACTGCCCCGTGCCCTAACTCGCACCCAGTCCCGTTCACCCATCACCCCCTGTGCTCACTGCCCCGTGTCCTAACTCACACCCAGTCCCGTTCACCCATCACCCTGTGCTCACTGCCCCGTGTCCTAACTCACACCCAGTCCCGTTCACCCATCACCCCCTGTGCTCGCTGCCCCGTGTCCTAACTCACACCCAGTCCCGTTCACCCATCACCCCCTGTGCTCACTGCCCCGTGTCCTAACTCACACCCAGTCCCGTTCAACCATCACCCACTGTGCTCACTGCCCCGTGTCCTAACTCACACCCAGTCCCGTTCACCCATCACCCCCTGTGCTCACTGCCCCGTGTCCTAACTCACACCCAGTCCCGTTCACCCATCACCCACTGTGCTCCCTGCCCCGTGTCCTAACTCGCACCCAGTCCCGTTCACCCATCACCCCGTGCTCACTGCCCCGTGTCCTAACTCACACCGAGTCCCGTTCACCCATCACCCCCTGTGCTCACTGCCCTGTGTCCTAACTCACACCCAGTCCCGTTCACCCATCACCCCCTGTGCTCACTGCCCCGTGTCCTAACTCACACCGAGTCCCGTTCACCCATCACCCCGTGCTCACTGCCCCGTGTCCTAACTCACACCCAGTCCCGTTCACCCATCACCCCGTGCTCACTGCCCCGTGTCCTAACTCACACCCAGTCCCGTTCGCCCATCACCCCCTGTGCTCACTGTCCCGTGTCCTAACTCGCACCCAGTCCCGTTCGCCCATCACCCCCTGTGCTCACTGCCCCGTGTCCTAACTCACACCCAGTCCCGTTCACCCATCACCACCTGTGCTCACTGCCCCGTGTCCTAAATCGCACCCAGTCCCGTTCACCCATCACCCCTGTGCTCACTGCCCCGTGTCCTAACTCACACCCAGTCCCGTTCACCCATCACCCCGTGCTCACTGCCCCGTGTCCTAACTCACACCCAGTCCCGTTCACCCATCACCCCCTGTGCTCACTGCCCCGTGTCCTAACTCGCACCCAGTCCCATTCACCCATCACCCCGTGCTCACTGCCCCGTGTCCTAACTCACACCCAGTCCCGTTCACCCATCACCCCCTGTGCTCACTGCCCCGTGTCCTAACTCACACCCAGTCCCGTTCACCCATCACCCCGTGCTCACTGCCCCGTGTCCTAACTCACACCCAGTCCCGTTCACCCATCACCCCGTGCTCACTGCCCAGTGTCCTAACTCACACCCAGTCCCGTTCACCCATCACCCCCTGTGCTCACTGCCCCGTGTCCTAACTCACACCCAGTCCCGTTCACCCATCACCCCCCGTGCTCACTGCCCCGTGTCCTAACTCACACCCAGTCCCGTTCACCCATCACCCCGTGCTCACTGCCCCGTGTCCTAACTCGCACCCAGGCCCGTTCACCCATCACCCCCTGTGCTCACTGCCCCGTGTCCTAACTCACACCTTGTCCCGTTCACCCATCACCCTCTGTGCTCACTGCCCCGTGTCCTAACTCACACCCAGTCCCGTTCACCCATCACCCACTGTGCTCACTGCCTCGTGTCCTAACTCGCACCCAGTCCCGTTCACCCATCACCCCCTGTGCTCACTGCCCCGTGTCCTAACTCACACCCAGTCCCGTTCACCCATCACCCCGTGCTCACTGCCCCGTGTCCTAACTCACATCCAGTCCCGTTCACCCATCACCCCCTGTGCTCATTGCCCCGTGTCCTAACTCACACCCAGTCCCGTTCACCCATCACCCCCTGTGCTCACTGCCCCGTGTCCTAACTCACACCCAGTCCCGTTCACCCATCACCCCGTGCTCACTGCCGTGTCCTAACTCACACCCAGTCCCGTTCACCCGTCACCCCCTGTGCTCACTGCCCCATGTCCTAACTCACACCCAGTCCCGTTCACCCATCACCCCCTGTGCTCACTGCCCTGTGTCCTAACTCACACCCAGTCCCGTTCACCCATCACCCCGTGCTCACTGCCCCGTGTCCTAACTCACACCCAGTCCCGTTCACCCATCACCCCCTGTGCTCACTGCCCCGTGTCCTAACTCACACCCAGTCCCGTTCACCCACCACCCCCTGTGCTCACTGCCCCGTGTCCTAACTCGCACCCAGTCCCGTTCACCCATCACCCCGTGCTCACTGCCCCGTGTCCTAACTCACACCCAGTCCCGTTCACCCATCACCCCCTGTGCTCACTGCCCCGTGTCCTAACTCTCACCCAGTCCCGTTCACCCATCACCCCGTGCTCACTGCCCCGTGTCCTAGCTCACACCCAGTCCCGTTCACCCATCACCTCCTGTGCTCACTGCCCCGTGTCCTAACTCACACCCAGTCCCGTTCACCCATCACCCCCCGTGCTCACTGCCCCGTGTCCTAACTCACACCCAGTCCCGTTCACCCATCACCCCGTGCTCACTGCCCCGTGTCCTAACTCGCACCCAGTCCCGTTCACCCATCACCCCCTGTGCTCACTGCCCCGTGTCCTAACTCACACCCAGTCCCGTTCACCCATCACCCCGTGCTCACTGCCCCGTGTCCTAACTCACACCCAGTCCCGTTCACCCATCACCCCGTGCTCACTGCCCCGTGTCCTAACTCGCACCCAGTCCCGTTCACCCATCACCCCGTGCTCGCTGCCCCGTGTCCTAACTTGCACCCAGTCCCGTTCACCCATCACCCCTTGTGCTCACTGCCCCGTGTCCTAACTCACACCCAGTCCCGTTCACCCATCACCCCGTGCTCACTGCCCCGTGTCCTAACTCGCACCCAGTCCCGTTCACCCATCACCCCGTGCTCGCTGCCCCGTGTCCTAACTCGCACCGAGTCCCGTTCACCCATCTCCCCCTGTGCTCATTGCCCCGTGTCCTAACTCGCACCGAGTCCCGTTCACCCATCTCCCCGTGCTCACTGCCCCGTGTCCTAACTCACACCCAGTCCCGTTCACCCATCACCCCGTGCTCACTGCCCCGTATCCTAACTCGCACCCAGTCCCGTTCATCCATCACCCCCTGTGCTCACTGCCCTGTGTCCTAACTCACACCCAGTCCCGTTCACCCATCACCCCCTGTGCTCACTGCCCCGTGTCCTAACTCGCACCCAGTCCCGTTTACCCATCACCCCCTGTGCTCACTGCCCCGTGTCCTAACTCACCATCACCCCCTGTGCTCACTGCCCTGTGTCCTAACTCACACCCAGTCCCGTTCACCCATCACCCTGTGCTCACTGCCCCGTGTCCTAACTAACACCCAGTCCTGTTCACCCATCACCCCCTGTGCTCGCTGCCCCGTGTCCTAACTCACACCCAGTCCCGTTCACCCATCACCCCGTGCTCAGTGTTCCGTGTCCTAACTCACACCCAGTCCCGTTCAACCATCAACCCCTGTGCTCACTGCCCCGTGTCCTAACTCACACCCAGTCCCGTTCACCCATCACCCCCTGTGCTCACTGCCCCGTGTCCTAACTCACACCCAGTCCCGTTCACCCATCACCCACTGTGCTCCCTGCCCCGTGTCCTAACTCGCACCCAGTCCCGTTCACCCATCACCCCGTGCTCACTGCCCCGTGTCCTAACTCACACCGAGTCCCGTTCACCCATCACCCCCTGTGCTCACTGCCCTGTGTCCTAACTCACACCCAGTCCCGTTCACCCATCACCCCCTGTGCTCACTGCCCCGTGTCCTAACTCACACCGAGTCCCGTTCAGCCATCACCCCCTGTGCTCACTGCCCCGTGTCCTAACTCACACCCAGTCCCGTTTACCCATCACCCCCTGTGCTCACTGCCCCGTGTCCTAACTCACACCCAGTCCCGTTCGCCCATCACCCCCTGTGCTCACTGCCCCGTGTCCTAACTCACACCCAGTCCCGTTCACCCATCACCCCCTGTGCTCACTGCCCCGTGTCCTAACTCGCACCCAGTCCCGTTCACCCATCACCCCCTGTGCTCACTGCCCCGTGTCCTAACTCACACCCAGTCCCGTTCACCCATCACCCACTGTGCTCACTGCCCCGTGTCCTAACTCACACCCAGTCCCGTTCACCCATCACCCCCTGTGCTCACTGCCCCGTGTCCTAACTCGCACCAAGTCCCGTTCACCCATCACCACCTGTGCTCACTGCCCCGTGTCCTAACTCGCACCCAGTCCCGTTCACCCATCACCCCGTGCTCACTGCCCCGTGTCCTAACTCAGGCCCAGTCCCGTTCACCCATCACCCCCTGTGCTCACTGCCCCGTGTCCTAACTCACACCCAGTCCCGTTCACCCATCACCCCCTGTGCTCACTGCCCCGTGTCCTAACTCGCACCCAGTCCCGTTCACCCATCACCCCTGTGCTCACTGCCCCGTGTCCTAACTCACACCCAGTCCCGTTCACCCATCACCCCGAGCTCACTGCCCCGTGTCCTAACTCACACCCAGTCCCGTTCACCCATCACCCCCTGTGCTCACTGCCCCGTGACCTAACTCGCACCCAGTCCCATTCACCCATCACCCCGTGCTCACTGCCCCGTGTCCTAACTCACACCCAGTCCCGTTCACCCATCACCCCCTGTGCTCACTGCCCCGTGTCCTAACTCACACCCAGTCCCGTTCACCCATCACCCCGTGCTCACTGCCCCGTCTCCTAACTCACACCCAGTCCCGTTCACCCATCACCCCCTGTGCTCACTGCCCCGTGTCCTAACTCACACCCAGTCCCGTTCACCCATCACCCCCTGTGCTCACTGCCCCGTGTCCTAACTCACACCCAGTCCCGTTCACCCATCACCCCCCGTGCTCACTGCCCCGTGTCCTAACTCACACCCAGTCCCGTTCACACATCACCCCGTGCTCACTGCCCCGTGTCCTAACTCGCACCCAGTCCCGTTCACCAATCACCCCCTGTGCTCACTGCCCCGTGTCCTAACTCACACCTTGTCCCGTTCACCCATCACCCTCTGTGCTCACTGCCCCGTGTCCTAACTCACACCCAGTCCCGTTCACCCATCACCCACTGTGCTCACTGCCCCGTGTCCTAACTCGCACCCAGTCCCGTTCACCCATCACCCCGTGCTCACTGCCCCGTGTCCTAACTCACACCCAGTCCCGTTCACCCATCACCCCGTGCTCACTGCCCCGTGTCCTAACTCACACCCAGTCCCGTTCACCCATCACCCCCTGTGCTCACTGCCCCGTGTCCTAACTTGCACCCAGTCCCGTTCACCCATCACCCCCTGTGCTCACTGCCCTGTGTCCTAACTCACACCCAGTCCCGTTCACCCATCACCCCCTGTGCTCACTGCCCTGTGTCCTAACTCACACCCAGTCCCGTTCACCCATCACCCCCTGTGCTCACTGCCCCGTGTCCTAACTCACACCCAGTCCCGTTCACCCATCACCCACTGTGCTCACTGCCCTGTGTCCTAACTCACACCCAGTCCCGTTCACCCGTCACCCCCTGTGCTCACTGCCCCATGTCCTAACTCACACCCAGTCCCGTTCACCCATCACCCCCTGTGCTCACTGCCCTGTGTCCTAACTCACACGCAGTCCCGTTCACCCATCTCCCCCTGTGCTCACTGCCCCGTGTCCTAACTCACACCCAGTCCCGTTCACCCATCACCCCCTGTGCTCACTGCCCTGTGTCCTAACTCACACGCAGTCCCGTTCACCCATCACCCCGTGCTCACTGCCCCGTGTCCTAACTTGCACCCAGTCCCGTTCACCCATCACCCCCTGTGCTCACTGCCCTGTGTCCTAACTCACACCCAGTCCCGTTCACCCATCACCCCCTGTGCTCACTGCCCTGTGTCCTAACTCACACCCAGTCCCGTTCACCCATCACCCCCTGTGCTCACTGCCCCGTGTCCTAACTCACACCCAGTCCCGTTCACCCATCACCCACTGTGCTCACTGCCCTGTGTCCTAACTCACACCCAGTCCCGTTCACCCGTCACCCCCTGTGCTCACTGCCCCATGTCCTAACTCACACCCAGTCCCGTTCACCCATCACCCCCTGTGCTCACTGCCCTGTGTCCTAACTCACACGCAGTCCCGTTCACCCATCTCCCCCTGTGCTCACTGCCCCGTGTCCTAACTCACACCCAGTCCCGTTCACCCATCACCCCCTGTGCTCACTGCCCTGTGTCCTAACTCACACGCAGTCCCGTTCACCCATCACCCCGTGCTCACTGCCCCGTGTCCTAACTCACACCCAGTCCCGTTCACCCATCACCCCCTGTGCTCACTGCCCCGTGTCCTAACTCACACCCAGTCCCGTTCACCCATCACCCCCTGTGCTCACTGCCCCGTGTCCTAACTCACACCCAGTCCCGTTCACCCGTCACCCCCTGTGCTCACTGCCCCGTGTCCTAACTCACACCCAGTCCCGTTCACCCATCACCCCCTGTGCTCACTGCCCTGTGTCCTAACTCACACCCAGTCCCGTTCACCCATCACCCCGTGCTCACTGCCCCGTGTCCTAACTCACACCCAGTCCCGTTCACCCATCACCCCGTGCTCACTGCCCCGTGTCCAAACTCACACCCAGTCCCGTTCACCCATCACCCCCTGTGCTCACTGCCCCGTGTCCTAACTCTCACCCAGTCCCGTTCACCCATCACCCCCTGTGCTCACTGCCCCGTGTCCTAACTCGCACCCAGTCCCATTCACCCATCACCCCCTGTGCTCACTGCCCCGTGTCCTAACTCACACCCAGTCCCGTTCACCCATCACCCCGTGCTCACTGCCCCGTGTCCTAACTCACACCCAGTCCCGTTCACCCATCACCCACCGTGCTCACTGCCCCGTGTCCTAACTCACACCCAGTCCCGTTCACCCATCACCCCGTGCTCACTGCCCCGTGTCCTAACTCGCACCCAGTCCCGTTCACCCATCACCCCCTGTGCTCACTGCCCCGTGTCCTAACTCACACCTTGTCCCGTTCACCCATCACCCTCTGTGCTCACTGCCCCGTGTCCGAACTCACACCCAGTCCCGTTCACCCATCACCCACTGTGCTCACTGCCCCGTGTCCTAACTCGCACCCAGTCCCGTTCACCCATCACCCCCTGTGCTCACTGCCCCGTGTCCTAACTCACACCCAGTCCCGTTCACCCATCACCCCGTGCTCACTGCCCCGTGTCCTAACTCACACCCAGTCCCGTTCACCCATCACCCCCTGTGCTCACTGCCCTGTGTCCTAACTCACACCCAGTCCCGTTCACCCATCACCCCCTGTGCTCACTGCCCCGTGTCCGAACTCACACCCAGTCCCGTTCACCCATCACCCCCTGTGCTCACTGCCCTGTGTCCTAACTCACACCCAGTCCCGTTCACCCATCACCCCCTGTGCTCACTGCCCCGTGTCCGAACTCACACCCAGTCCCGTTCACCCCATCACCCCCTGTGCTCACTGCCCTGTGTCCTAACTCACACCCAGTCCCGTTCACCCGTCACCCCCTGTGCTCACTGCCCCATGTCCTAACTCACACCCAGTCCCGTTCACCCATCACCCCCTGTGCTCACTGCCCTGTGTCCTAACTCACACCCAGTCCCGTTCACCCATCACCCCGTGCTCACTGCCCCGTGTCCTAACTCACACCCAGTCCCGTTCACCCATCACCCCCTGTGCTCACTGCCCCGTGTCCTAACTCACACCCAGTCCCGTTCACCCATCACCCCCTGTGCTCACTGCCCCGTGTCCTAACTCGCACCCAGTCCCGTTCACCCATCGCCCCCTGTGCTCACTGCCCCGTGTCCTAACTCACACCCAGTCCCGTTCACCCATCACCCCCTGTGCTCACTGCCCCGTGTCCTAACTCTCACCCAGTCCCGTTCACCCATCACCCCCTGTGCTCACTGCCCCGTGTCCTAGCTCGCACCCAGTCCCATTCACCCATCACCCCCTGTGCTCACTGCCGCGTGTCCTAACTCACACCCAGTCCCGTTCACCCATCACCCCCTGTGCTCACTGCCCCGTGTCCTAACTCACACCCAGTCCCGTTCACCCATCACCCCCTGTGCTCACTGCCCCGTGTCCTAACTCACACCCAGTCCCGTTCACCCATCACCCCCCGTGCTCACTGCCCCGTGTCCTAACTCACACCCAGTCCCGTTCACCCATCACCCCGTGCTCACTGCCCCGTGTCCTAACTCGCACCCAGTCCCGTTCACCCATCACCCCCTGTGCTCACTGCCCCGTGTCCTAACTCACACCCAGTCCCGTTCACCCATCACCCCCTGTGCTCACTGCCCCGTGTCCTAACTCACACCCAGTCCCGTTCACCCATCACCCCGTGCTCACTGCCCCGTGTCCTAACTCGCACCCAGTCCCGTTCACCCATCACCCCGTGCTCGCTGCCCCGTGTCCTAACTCGCACCCAGTCCCGTTCACCCATCACCCCGTGCTCACTGCCCCGTGTCCTAACTCACACCCAGTCCCGTTCACCCATCACCCCGTGCTCACTGCCCCGTGTCCTAACTCGCACCCAGTCCCGTTCACCCATCACCCCGTGCTCGCTGCCCCGTGTCCTAACTCGCACCGAGTCCCGTTCACCCATCTCCCCCTGTGCTCATTGCCCCGTGTCCTAACTCGCACCGAGTCCCGTTCACCCATCTCCCCCTGTGCTCACTGCCCCGTGTTCTAACTCACACCCAGTCCCGTTCACCCATCACCCCCTGTGCTCACTGCCCCGTGTCCTAACTCGCACCCAGTCCCGTTCACCCATCACCCCCTGTGCTCACTGCCCCGTGTCCTAACTCGCACCCAGTCCCGTTCACCCATCACCCCGTGCTCACTGCCCCGTGTCCTAACTCACACCCAGTCCCGTTCACCCATCACCCCGTGCTCACTGCCCAGTGTCCTAACTCACACCCAGTCCCGTTCACCCATCACCCCCTGTGCTCACTGCCCCGTGTCCTAACTCACACCCAGTCCCGTTCACCCATCACCCACCGTGCTCACTGCCCCGTGTCCTAACTCACACCCAGTCCCGTTCACCCATCACCCCGTGCTCACTGCCCCGTGTCCTAACTCGCACCCAGTCCCGTTCACCCATCACCCCCTGTGCTCACTGCCCCGTGTCCTAACTCACACCTTGTCCCGTTCACCCATCACCCTCTGTGCTCACTGCCCCGTGTCCGAACTCACACCCAGTCCCGTTCACCCATCACCCACTGTGCTCACTGCCCCGTGTCCTAACTCGAACCCAGTCCCGTTCACCTATCACCCCCTGTGCTCACTGCCCCGTGTCCTAACTCACACCCAGTCCCGTTCACCCATCACCCCGTGCTCACTGCCCCGTGTCCTAACTCACACCCAGTCCCGTTCACCCATCACCCCCTGTGCTCACTGCCCTGTGTCCTAACTCACACCCAGTCCCGTTCACCCATCACCCCCTGTGCTCACTGCCCCGTGTCCGAACTCACACCCAGTCCCGTTCACCCATCACCCCCTGTGCTCACTGCCCTGTGTCCTAACTCACACCCAGTCCCGTTCACCCATCACCCCCTGTGCTCACTGCCCCGTGTCCGAACTCACACCCAGTCCCGTTCACGCATCACCCCCTGTGCTCGCTGCCCTGTGTCCTAACTCACACCCAGTCCCGTTCACCCGTCACCCCCTGTGCTCACTGCCCCATGTCCTAACTCACACCCAGTCCCGTTCACCCATCACCCCCTGTGCTCACTGCCCTGTGTCCTAACTCACACCCAGTCCCGTTCACCCATCACCCCGTGCTCACTGCTCCGTGTCCTAACTCACACCCAGTCCCGTTCACCCATCACCCCCTGTGCTCACTGCCCCGTGTCCTAACTCACACCCAGTCCCGTTCACCCATCACCCCCTGTGCTCACTGCCCCGTGTCCTAACTCGCACCCAGTCCCGTTCACCCATCGCCCCCTGTGCTCACTGCCCCGTGTCCTAACTCACACCCAGTCCCGTTCACCCATCACCCCCTGTGCTCACTGCCCCGTGTCCTAACTCTCACCCAGTCCCGTTCACCCATCACCCCCTGTGCTCACTGCCCCGTGTCCTAGCTCGCACCCAGTCCCATTCACCCATCACCCCCTGTGCTCACTGCCGCGTGTCCTAACTCACACCCAGTCCCGTTCACCCATCACCCCCTGTGCTCACTGCCCCGTGTCCTAACTCACACCCAGTCCCGTTCACCCATCACCCCCTGTGCTCACTGCCCCGTGTCCTAACTCACACCCAGTCCCGTTCACCCATCACCCCCCGTGCTCACTGCCCCGTGTCCTAACTCACACCCAGTCCCGTTCACCCATCACCCCGTGCTCACTGCCCCGTGTCCTAACTCGCACCCAGTCCCGTTCACCCATCACCCCCTGTGCTCACTGCCCCGTGTCCTAACTCACACCCAGTCCCGTTCACCCATCACCCCCTGTGCTCACAGCCCCGTGTCCTAACTCACACCCAGTCCCGTTCACCCATCACCCCGTGCTCACTGCCCCGTGTCCTAACTCGCACCCAGTCCCGTTCACCCATCACCCCGTGCTCGCTGCCCCGTGTCCTAACTCGCACCCAGTCCCGTTCACCCATCACCCCGTGCTCACTGCCCCGTGTCCTAACTCACACCCAGTCCCGTTCACCCATCACCCCGTGCCCTAACTCGCACCCAGTCCCGTTCACCCATCACCCCGTGCTCGCTGCCCCGTGTCCTAACTCGCACCGAGTCCCGTTCACCCATCTCCCCCTGTGCTCATTGCCCCGTGTCCTAACTCGCACCGAGTCCCGTTCACCCATCTCCCCCTGTGCTCACTGCCCCGTGTTCTAACTCACACCCAGTCCCGTTCACCCATCACCCCCTGTGCTCACTGCCCCGTGTCCTAACTCGCACCCAGTCCCGTTCACCCATCACCCCCTGTGCTCACTGCCCCGTGTCCTAACTCGCACCCAGTCCCGTTCACCCATCACCCCCTGTGCTCACTGCCCCGTGTCCTAACTCGCACCCAGTCCCGTTTACCCATCACCCCCTGTGCTCACTGCCCCTTGTCCTAACTCACACCATCACCCCCTGTGCTCACTGCCCTGTGTCCTAACTCACACCCAGTCCCGTTCACCCATCACCCCGTGCTCACTGCCCCGTGTCCTAACTCACACCCAGTCCCGTTCACCCATCACCCACTGTGCTCCCTGCCCCGTGTCCTAACTCGCACCCAGTCCCGTTCACCCATCACCCCGTGCTCACTGCCCCGTGTCCTAACTCACACCGAGTCCCGTTCACCCGTCACCCCCTGTGCTCACTGCCCCGTGTCCTAACTCACACCCAGTCCCGTTCACCCATCACCCCCTGTGCTCACTGCCCTGTGTCCTAACTCACACCCAGTCCCGTTCACCCATCACCCCGTGCTCACTGCCCCGTGTCCTAACTCACACCCAGTCCCGTTCACCCATCACCCCGTGCTCACTGCCCCGTGTCCTAACTCACACCCAGTCCCGTTCACCCATCACCCCCTGTGCTCACTGCCCCGTGTCCTAACTCTCACCCAGTCCCGTTCACCCATCACCCCCTGTGCTCACTGCCCCGTGTCCTAACTCACACCCAGTCCCGTTCACCCATCACCCCCTGTGCTCACTGCCCCGTGTCCTAACTCACACCCAGTCCCGTTCACCCATCACCCCGTGCTCACTGCCCCGTGTCCTAACTCACACCCAGTCCCGTTCACCCATCACCCCCTGTGCTCACTGCCCCGTGTCCTAACTCACACCCAGTCCCGTTCACCCGTCACCCCCTGTGCTCACTGCCCCGTGTCCTAACTCACACCCAGTCCCGTTCACCCATCACCCCCTGTGCTCACTGCCCTGTGTCCTAACTCACACCCAGTCCCGTTCACCCATCACCCCGTGCTCACTGCCCCGTGTCCTAACTCACACCCAGTCCCGTTCACCCATCACCCCGTGCTCACTGCCCCGTGTCCAAACTCACACCCAGTCCCGTTCACCCATCACCCCCTGTGCTCACTGCCCCGTGTCCTAACTCTCACCCAGTCCCGTTCACCCATCACCCCCTGTGCTCACTGCCCCGTGTCCTAACTCGCACCCAGTCCCATTCACCCATCACCCCCTGTGCTCACTGCCCCGTGTCCTAACTCACACCCAGTCCCGTTCACCCATCACCCCGTGCTCACTGCCCCGTGTCCTAACTCACACCCAGTCCCGTTCACCCATCACCCCGTGCTCACTGCCCAGTGTCCTAACTCACACCCAGTCCCGTTCACCCATCACCCCCTGTGCTCACTGCCCCGTGTCCTAACTCACACCCAGTCCCGTTCACCCATCACCCACCGTGCTCACTGCCCCGTGTCCTAACTCACACCCAGTCCCGTTCACCCATCACCCCGTGCTCACTGCCCCGTGTCCTAACTCGCACCCAGTCCCGTTCACCCATCACCCCCTGTGCTCACTGCCCCGTGTCCTAACTCACACCTTGTCCCGTTCACCCATCACCCTCTGTGCTCACTGCCCCGTGTCCGAACTCACACCCAGTCCCGTTCACCCATCACCCACTGTGCTCACTGCCCCGTGTCCTAACTCGCACCCAGTCCCGTTCACCCATCACCCCCTGTGCTCACTGCCCCGTGTCCTAACTCACACCCAGTCCCGTTCACCCATCACCCCGTGCTCACTGCCCCGTGTCCTAACTCACACCCAGTCCCGTTCACCCATCACCCCCTGTGCTCACTGCCCTGTGTCCTAACTCACACCCAGTCCCGTTCACCCATCACCCCGTGCTCACTGCCCCGTGTCCGAACTCACACCCAGTCCCGTTCACCCATCACCCCCTGTGCTCACTGCCCTGTGTCCTAACTCACACCCAGTCCCGTTCACCCATCACCCCCTGTGCTCACTGCCCCGTGTCCGAACTCACACCCAGTCCCGTTCACCCATCACCCCCTGTGCTCACTGCCCTGAGTCCTAACTCACACCCAGTCCCGTTCACCCATCACCCCCTGTGCTCACTGCCCCGTGTCCTAACTCACACCCAGTCCCGTTCACCCATCACCCCGTGCTCACTGCCCCGTGTCCTAACTCGCACCCAGTCCCGTTCACCCATCACCCCGTGCTCGCTGCCCCGTGTCCTAACTCGCACCCAGTCCCGTTCACCCATCACCCCGTGCTCACTGCCCCGTGTCCTAACTCACACCCAGTCCCGTTCACCCATCACCCCGTGCTCACTGCCCCGTGTCCTAACTCGCACCCAGTCCCGTTCACCCATCACCCCGTGCTCGCTGCCCCGTGTCCTAACTCGCACCGAGTCCCGTTCACCCATCTCCCCCTGTGCTCATTGCCCCGTGTCCTAACTCGCACCGAGTCCCGTTCACCCATCTCCCCCTGTGCTCACTGCCCCGTGTTCTAACTCACACCCAGTCCCGTTCACCCATCACCCCCTGTGCTCACTGCCCCGTGTCCTAACTCGCACCCAGTCCCGTTCACCCATCACCCCCTGTGCTCACTGCCCCGTGTCCTAACTCGCACCCAGTCCCGTTCACCCATCACCCCGTGCTCACTGCCCCGTGTCCTAACTCACACCCAGTCCCGTTCACCCATCACCCCGTGCTCACTGCCCAGTGTCCTAACTCACACCCAGTCCCGTTCACCCATCACCCCCTGTGCTCACTGCCCCGTGTCCTAACTCACACCCAGTCCCGTTCACCCATCACCCACCGTGCTCACTGCCCCGTGTCCTAACTCACACCCAGTCCCGTTCACCCATCACCCCGTGCTCACTGCCCCGTGTCCTAACTCGCACCCAGTCCCGTTCACCCATCACCCCCTGTGCTCACTGCCCCGTGTCCTAACTCACACCTTGTCCCGTTCACCCATCACCCTCTGTGCTCACTGCCCCGTGTCCGAACTCACACCCAGTCCCGTTCACCCATCACCCACTGTGCTCACTGCCCCGTGTCCTAACTCGCACCCAGTCCCGTTCACCTATCACCCCCTGTGCTCACTGCCCCGTGTCCTAACTCACACCCAGTCCCGTTCACCCATCACCCCGTGCTCACTGCCCCGTGTCCTAACTCACACCCAGTCCCGTTCACCCATCACCCCCTGTGCTCACTGCCCTGTGTCCTAACTCACACCCAGTCCCGTTCACCCATCACCCCCTGTGCTCACTGCCCCGTGTCCGAACTCACACCCAGTCCCGTTCACCCATCACCCCCTGTGCTCACTGCCCTGTGTCCTAACTCACACCCAGTCCCGTTCACCCATCACCCCCTGTGCTCACTGCCCCGTGTCCGAACTCACACCCAGTCCCGTTCACCCATCACCCCCTGTGCTCACTGCCCTGTGTCCTAACTCACACCCAGTCCCGTTCACCCGTCACCCCCTGTGCTCACTGCCCCATGTCCTAACTCACACCCAGTCCCGTTCACCCATCACCCCCTGTGCTCACTGCCCTGTGTCCTAACTCACACCCAGTCCCGTTCACCCATCACCCCGTGCTCACTGCTCCGTGTCCTAACTCACACCCAGTCCCGTTCACCCATCACCCCCTGTGCTCACTGCCCCGTGTCCTAACTCACACCCAGTCCCGTTCACCCATCACCCCCTGTGCTCACTGCCCCGTGTCCTAACTCGCACCCAGTCCCGTTCACCCATCGCCCCCTGTGCTCACTGCCCCGTGTCCTAACTCACACCCAGTCCCGTTCACCCATCACCCCCTGTGCTCACTGCCCCGTGTCCTAACTCTCACCCAGTCCCGTTCACCCATCACCCCCTGTGCTCACTGCCCCGTGTCCTAGCTCGCACCCAGTCCCATTCACCCATCACCCCCTGTGCTCACTGCCGCGTGTCCTAACTCACACCCAGTCCCGTTCACCCATCACCCCCTGTGCTCACTGCCCCGTGTCCTAACTCACACCCAGTCCCGTTCACCCATCACCCCCTGTGCTCACTGCCCCGTGTCCTAACTCACACCCAGTCCCGTTCACCCATCACCCCCCGTGCTCACTGCCCCGTGTCCTAACTCACACCCAGTCCCGTTCACCCATCACCCCGTGCTCACTGCCCCGTGTCCTAACTCGCACCCAGTCCCGTTCACCCATCACCCCCTGTGCTCACTGCCCCGTGTCCTAACTCACACCCAGTCCCGTTCACCCATCACCCCCTGTGCTCACAGCCCCGTGTCCTAACTCACACCCAGTCCCGTTCACCCATCACCCCGTGCTCACTGCCCCGTGTCCTAACTCGCACCCAGTCCCGTTCACCCATCACCCCGTGCTCGCTGCCCCGTGTCCTAACTCGCACCCAGTCCCGTTCACCCATCACCCCGTGCTCACTGCCCCGTGTCCTAACTCACACCCAGTCCCGTTCACCCATCACCCCGTGCCCTAACTCGCACCCAGTCCCGTTCACCCATCACCCCGTGCTCGCTGCCCCGTGTCCTAACTCGCACCGAGTCCCGTTCACCCATCTCCCCCTGTGCTCATTGCCCCGTGTCCTAACTCGCACCGAGTCCCGTTCACCCATCTCCCCCTGTGCTCACTGCCCCGTGTTCTAACTCACACCCAGTCCCGTTCACCCATCACCCCCTGTGCTCACTGCCCCGTGTCCTAACTCGCACCCAGTCCCGTTCACCCATCACCCCCTGTGCTCACTGCCCCGTGTCCTAACTCGCACCCAGTCCCGTTCACCCATCACCCCCTGTGCTCACTGCCCCGTGTCCTAACTCGCACCCAGTCCCGTTTACCCATCACCCCCTGTGCTCACTGCCCCTTGTCCTAACTCACACCATCACCCCCTGTGCTCACTGCCCTGTGTCCTAACTCACACCCAGTCCCGTTCACCCATCACCCCGTGCTCACTGCCCCGTGTCCTAACTCACACCCAGTCCCGTTCACCCATCACCCCCTGTGCTCACTGCCCCGTGTCCTAACTCACACCCAGTCCCGTTCACCCATCACCCACTGTGCTCCCTGCCCCGTGTCCTAACTCGCACCCAGTCCCGTTCACCCATCACCCCGTGCTCACTGCCCCGTGTCCTAACTCACACCGAGTCCCGTTCACCCGTCACCCCCTGTGCTCACTGCCCCGTGTCCTAACTCACACCCAGTCCCGTTCACCCATCACCCCCTGTGCTCACTGCCCTGTGTCCTAACTCACACCCAGTCCCGTTCACCCATCACCCCGTGCTCACTGCCCCGTGTCCTAACTCACACCCAGTCCCGTTCACCCATCACCCCGTGCTCACTGCCCCGTGTCCTAACTCACACCCAGTCCCGTTCACCCATCACCCCCTGTGCTCACTGCCCCGTGTCCTAACTCTCACCCAGTCCCGTTCACCCATCACCCCCTGTGCTCACTGCCCCGTGTCCTAACTCGCACCCAGTCCCATTCACCCATCACCCCCTGTGCTCACTGCCCCGTGTCCTAACTCACACCCAGTCCCGTTCACCCATCACCCCGTGCTCACTGCCCCGTGTCCTGACTCACACCCAGTCCCGTTCACCCATCACCCCGTGCTCACTGCCCAGTGTCCTAACTCACACCCAGTCCCGTTCACCCATCACCCCCTGTGCTCACTGCCCCGTGTCCTAACTCACACCCAGTCCCGTTCACCCATCACCCACCGTGCTCACTGCCCCGTGTCCTAACTCACACCCAGTCCCGTTCACCCATCACCCCGTGCTCACTGCCCCGTGTCCTAACTCGCACCCAGTCCCGTTCACCCATCACCCCGTGCTCACTGCCCCGTGTCCTAACTCACACCTTGTCCCGTTCACCCATCACCCTCTGTGCTCACTGCCCCGTGTCCGAACTCACACCCAGTCCCGTTCACCCATCACCCCCTGTGCTCACTGCCCCGTGTCCTAACTCACACCCAGTCCCGTTCACCCATCACCCACTGTGCTCACTGCCCCGTGTCCTAACTCACACCCAGTCCCGTTCACCCATCACCCCGTGCTCACTGCCCCGTGTCCTAACTCACACCCAGTCCCGTTCACCCATCACCCCCTGTGCTCACTGCCCTGTGTCCTAACTCACACCCAGTCCCGTTCACCCATCACCCCCTGTGCTCACTGCCCCGTGTCCGAACTCACACCCAGTCCCGTTCACCCATCACCCCCTGTGCTCACTGCCCTGTGTCCTAACTCACACCCAGTCCCGTTCACCCATCACCCCCTGTGCTCACTGCCCCGTGTCCGAACTCACACCCAGTCCCGTTCACCCATCACCCCCTGTGCTCACTGCCCTGTGTCCTAACTCACACCCAGTCCCGTTCACCCGTCACCCCCTGTGCTCACTGCCCCGTGTCCTAACTCACACCCAGTCCCGTTCACCCATCACCCCCTGTGCTCACTGCCCCGTGTCCTAACTCGCACCCAGTCCCGTTCACCCATCGCCCCCTGTGCTCACTGCCCCGTGTCCTAACTCACACCCAGTCCCGTTCACCCATCACCCCCTGTGCTCACTGCCCCGTGTCCTAACTCTCACCCAGTCCCGTTCACCCATCACCCCCTGTGCTCACTGCCCCGTGTCCTAGCTCGCACCCAGTCCCATTCACCCATCACCCCCTGTGCTCACTGCCGCGTGTCCTAACTCACACCCAGTCCCGTTCACCCATCACCCCGTGCTCGCTGCCCCGTGTCCTAACTCGCACCGAGTCCCGTTCACCCATCTCCCCCTGTGCTCATTGCCCCATGTCCTAACTCGCACCGAGTCCCGTTCACCCATCTCCCCCTGTGCTCACTGCCCCGTGTTCTAACTCACACCCAGTCCCGTTCACCCATCACCCCCTGTGCTCACTGCCCCGTGTCCTAACTCGCACCCAGTCCCGTTCACCCATCACCCCCTGTGCTCACTGCCCCGTGTCCTAACTCGCACCCAGTCTCGTTCACCCATCACCCCGTGCTCACTGCCCCGTGTCCTAACTCGCACCCAGTCCCGTTTACGCATCACCCCCTGTGCTCACTGCCCCTTGTCCTAACTCACACCATCACCCCCTGTGCTCACTGCCCTGTGTCCTAACTCACACCCAGTCCCGTTCACCCATCACCCCGTGCTCACTGCTCCGTGTCCTAACTCACACCCAGTCCCGTTCACCCATCACCCACTGTGCTCCCTGCCCCGTGTCCTAACTCGCACCCAGTCCCGTTCACCCATCACCCCGTGCTCACTGCCCCGTGTCCTAACTCACACCGAGTCCCGTTCACCCATCACCCCGTGCTCACTGCCCCGTGTCCTAACTCACACCCAGTCCCGTTCACCCATCACCCCCTGTGCTCACTGCCCCGTGTCCTAACTCACACCGAGTCCCGTTCACCCATCACCCCCTGTGCTCACTGCCCCGTGTCCGAACTCACACCCAGTCCCGTTCACCCATCACCCCCTGTGCTCACTGCCCCGTGTCCTAACTCACACCCAGTCCCGTTCACCCATCACCCCCTGTGCTCACTGCCCCGTGTCCTAACTCACACCCAGTCCCGTTCGCCCATCACCCCCTGTGCTCACTGCCCCGTGTCCTAACTCACACCCAGTCCCGTTCACCCATCACCCCCTGTGCTCACTGCCCCGTGTCCTAACTCGCACCCAGTCCCGTTCACCCATCACCCCCTGTGCTCACTGCCCCGTGTCCTAACTCACACCCAGTCCCGTTCACCCATCACCCACTGTGCTCACTGCCCCGTGTCCTAACTCACACCCAGTCCCGTTCACCCATCACCCCCTGTGCTCACTGCCCCGTGTCCTAACTCGCACCAAGTCCCGTTCACCCATCACCACCTGTGCTCACTGCCCCGTGTCCTAACTCGCACCCAGTCCCGTTTACCCATCACCCCGTGCTCACTGCCCCGTGTCCTAACTCAGGCCCAGTCCCGTTCACCCATCACCCCCTGTGCTCACTGCCCCGTGTCCTAACTCACACCCAGTCCCGTTCACCCATCACCCCCTGTGCTCACTGCCCCGTGTCCTAACTCACACCCAGTCCCGTTCACCCATCACCCCTGTGCTCACTGCCCCGTGTCCTAACTCACACCCAGTCCCGTTCACCCATCACCCCGTGCTCACTGCCCCGTGTCCTAACTCACACCCAGTCCCGTTCACCCATCACCCCCTGTGCTCACTGCCCCGTGTCCTAACTCGCACCCAGTCCCATTCACCCATCACCCCGTGCTCACTGCCCCGTGTCCTAACTCACACCCAGTCCCGTTCACCCATCACCCCCTGTGCTCACTGCCCCGTGTCCTAACTCACACCCAGTCCCGTTCACCCATCACCCCGTGCTCACTGCCCCGTGTCCTAACTCGCACCCAGTCCCGTTCACCCATCACCCCCTGTGCTCGCTGCCCCGTGTCCTAACTCACACCTTGTCCCGTTCACCCATCACCCTCTGTGCTCACTGCCCCGTGTCCTAACTCACACCCAGTCCCGTTCACACATCAGCCACTGTGCTCACTGCCCCGTGTCCTAACTCGCACCCAGTCCCGTTCACCCATCACCCCCTGTGCTCACTGCCCCGTGTCCTAACTCACACCCAGTCCCGTTCACCCATCACCCGGTGCTCACTGCCCCGTGTCGTAACTCACACCCAGTCCCGTTCACCCATCACCCCCTGTGCTCACTGCCCCGTGTCCTAACTTGCACCCAGTCCCGTTCACCCATCACCCCGTGCTCACTGCCCTGTGTCCTAACTCACACCCAGTCCCGTTCACCCATCACCCCCTGTGCTCACTGCCCTGTGTCCTAACTCACACCCAGTCCCGTTCACCCATCACCCCCTGTGCTCACTGCCCCGTGTCCTAACTCACACCCAGTCCCGTTCACCCATCACCCCCTGTGCTCACTGCCCTGTGTCCTAACTCACACCCAGTCCCGTTCACCCGTCACCCCCTGTGCTCACTGCCCCATCTCCTAACTCACACCCAGTCCCGTTCACCCATCACCCCCTGTGCTCACTGCCCTGTGTCCTAACTCACACCCAGTCCCGTTCACCCATCACCCCGTGCTCACTGCCCCGTGTCCTAACTCACACCCAGTCCCGTTCACCCATCACCCCCTGTGCTCACTGCCCCGTGTCCTAACTCACACCCAGTCCCGTTCACCCATCACCCCCTGTGCTCACTGCCCCGTGTCCTAACTCACACCCAGTCCCGTTCACCCATCACCCCCTGTGCTCACTGCCCTGTGTCCTAACTCACACCCAGTCCCGTTCACCCATCACCCCCTGTGCTCACTGCCCTGTGTCCGAACTCACACCCAGTCCCGTTCACCCATCACCCCGTGCTCACTGCCCCGTGTCCTAACTCACACCCAGTCCCGTTCACCCATCACCCCCTGTGCTCACTGCCCTGTGTCCTAACTCACACCCAGTCCCGTTCACCCGTCACCCCCTGTGCTCACTGCCCCGTGTCCTAACTCACACCCAGTCCCGTTCACCCATCACCCCCTGTGCTCACTGCCCTGTGTCCTAACTCACACCGAGTCCCGTTCACCCATCACCCCCTGTGCTCACTGCCCCGTGTCCTAACTCACACCGAGTCCCGTTCACCCATCACCCCGTGCTCACTGCCCCGTGTCCTAACTCACACCCAGTCCCGTTTACCCATCACCCCCTGTGCTCACTGCCCCGTGTCCTAACTCACACCCAGTCCCGTTCGCCCATCACCCCCTGTGCTCACTGCCCCGTGTCCTAACTCACACCCAGTCCCGTTCACCCATCACCCCCTGTGCTCACTGCCCCGTGTCCTAACTCGCACCCAGTCCCGTTCACCCATCACCCCCTGTGCTCACTGCCCCGTGTCCTAACTCACACCCAGTCCCGTTCACCCATCACCCACTGTGCTCACTGCCCCGTGTCCTAACTCACACCCAGTCCCGTTCACCCATCACCCCCTGTGCTCACTGCCCCGTGTCCTAACTCGCACCCAGTCCCGTTCACCCATCACCCCTGTGCTCACTGCCCCGTGTCCTAACTCACACCCAGTCCCGTTCACCCATCACCCGTGCTCACTGCCCCGTGTCCTAACTCACACCCAGTCCCGTTCACCCATCACCCCGTGCTCACTGCCCCGTGTCCTAACTCGCACCCAGTCCCATTCACCCATCACCCCGTGCTCACTGCCCCGTGTCCTAACTCACACCCAGTCCCGTTCACCCATCACCCCCTGTGCTCACTGCCCCGTGTCCTAACTCACACCCAGTCCCGTTCACCCATCACCCCGTGCTCACTGCCCCGTGTCCTAACTCACACCCAGTCCCGTTCACCCATCACCCCCTGTGCTCACTGCCCCGTGTCCTAACTCACACCCAGTCCCGTTCGCCCATCACCCCCTGTGCTCACTGCCCCGTGTCCTAACTCACACCCAGTCCCGTTCACCCATCACCCCCTGTGCTCACTGCCCCGTGTCCTAACTCGCACCCAGTCCCGTTCACCCATCACCCCCTGTGCTCACTGCCCCGTGTCCTAACTCACACCCAGTCCCGTTCACCCATCACCCACTGTGCTCACTGCCCCGTGTCCTAACTCACACCCAGTCCCGTTCACCCATCACCCCCTGTGCTCACTGCCCCGTGTCCTAACTCGCACCAAGTCCCGTTCACCCATCACCACCTGTGCTCACTGCCCCGTGTCCTAACTCGCACCCAGTCCCGTTTACCCATCACCCCGTGCTCACTGCCCCGTGTCCTAACTCAGGCCCAGTCCCGTTCACCCATCACCCCCTGTGCTCACTGCCCCGTGTCCTAACTCACACCCAGTCCCGTTCACCCATCACCCCCTGTGCTCACTGCCCCGTGTCCTAACTCACACCCAGTCCCGTTCACCCATCACCCCTGTGCTCACTGCCCCGTGTCCTAACTCACACCCAGTCCCGTTCACCCATCACCCCGTGCTCACTGCCCCGTGTCCTAACTCACACCCAGTCCCGTTCACCCATCACCCCCTGTGCTCACTGCCCCGTGTCCTAACTCGCACCCAGTCCCATTCACCCATCACCCCGTGCTCACTGCCCCGTGTCCTAACTCACACCCAGTCCCGTTCACCCATCACCCCCTGTGCTCACTGCCCCGTGTCCTAACTCACACCCAGTCCCGTTCACCCATCACCCCGTGCTCACTGCCCCGTGTCCTAACTCGCACCCAGTCCCGTTCACCCATCACCCCCTGTGCTCGCTGCCCCGTGTCCTAACTCACACCTTGTCCCGTTCACCCATCACCCTCTGTGCTCACTGCCCCGTGTCCTAACTCACACCCAGTCCCGTTCACACATCAGCCACTGTGCTCACTGCCCCGTGTCCTAACTCGCACCCAGTCCCGTTCACCCATCACCCCCTGTGCTCACTGCCCCGTGTCCTAACTCACACCCAGTCCCGTTCACCCATCACCCGGTGCTCACTGCCCCGTGTCGTAACTCACACCCAGTCCCGTTCACCCATCACCCCCTGTGCTCACTGCCCCGTGTCCTAACTTGCACCCAGTCCCGTTCACCCATCACCCCGTGCTCACTGCCCTGTGTCCTAACTCACACCCAGTCCCGTTCACCCATCACCCCCTGTGCTCACTGCCCTGTGTCCTAACTCACACCCAGTCCCGTTCACCCATCACCCCCTGTGCTCACTGCCCCGTGTCCTAACTCACACCCAGTCCCGTTCACCCATCACCCCCTGTGCTCACTGCCCTGTGTCCTAACTCACACCCAGTCCCGTTCACCCGTCACCCCCTGTGCTCACTGCCCCATGTCCTAACTCACACCCAGTCCCGTTCACCCATCACCCCCTGTGCTCACTGCCCTGTGTCCTAACTCACACCCAGTCCCGTTCACCCATCACCCCGTGCTCACTGCCCCGTGTCCTAACTCACACCCAGTCCCGTTCACCCATCACCCCCTGTGCTCACTGCCCCGTGTCCTAACTCACACCCAGTCCCGTTCACCCATCACCCCCTGTGCTCACTGCCCCGTGTCCTAACTCACACCCAGTCCCGTTCACCCATCACCCCCTGTGCTCACTGCCCTGTGTCCTAACTCACACCCAGTCCCGTTCACCCATCACCCCCTGTGCTCACTGCCCTGTGTCCGAACTCACACCCAGTCCCGTTCACCCATCACCCCGTGCTCACTGCCCCGTGTCCTAACTCACACCCAGTCCCGTTCACCCATCACCCCCTGTGCTCACTGCCCTGTGTCCTAACTCACACCCAGTCCCGTTCACCCGTCACCCCCTGTGCTCACTGCCCCGTGTCCTAACTCACACCCAGTCCCGTTCACCCATCACCCCCTGTGCTCACTGCCCTGTGTCCTAACTCACACCGAGTCCCGTTCACCCATCACCCCCTGTGCTCACTGCCCCGTGTCCTAACTCACACCGAGTCCCGTTCACCCATCACCCCCTGTGCTCACTGCCCCGTGTCCTAACTCACACCCAGTCCCGTTTACCCATCACCCCCTGTGCTCACTGCCCCGTGTCCTAACTCACACCCAGTCCCGTTCGCCCATCACCCCCTGTGCTCACTGCCCCGTGTCCTAACTCACACCCAGTCCCGTTCACCCATCACCCCCTGTGCTCACTGCCCCGTGTCCTAACTCGCACCCAGTCCCGTTCACCCATCACCCCCTGTGCTCACTGCCCCGTGTCCTAACTCACACCCAGTCCCGTTCACCCATCACCCACTGTGCTCACTGCCCCGTGTCCTAACTCACACCCAGTCCCGTTCACCCATCACCCCCTGTGCTCACTGCCCCGTGTCCTAACTCGCACCCAGTCCCGTTCACCCATCACCCCTGTGCTCACTGCCCCGTGTCCTAACTCACACCCAGTCCCGTTCACCCATCACCCGTGCTCACTGCCCCGTGTCCTAACTCACACCCAGTCCCGTTCACCCATCACCCCGTGCTCACTGCCCCGTGTCCTAACTCGCACCCAGTCCCATTCACCCATCACCCCGTGCTCACTGCCCCGTGTCCTAACTCACACCCAGTCCCGTTCACCCATCACCCCCTGTGCTCACTGCCCCGTGTCCTAACTCACACCCAGTCCCGTTCACCCATCACCCCGTGCTCACTGCCCCGTGTCCTAACTCACACCCAGTCCCGTTCACCCATCACCCCCTGTGCTCACTGCCCCGTGTCCTAACTCACACCCAGTCCCGTTCACCCATCACCCCCTGTGCTCACTGCCCCGCGTCCTAACTCACACCCAGTCCCGTTCACCCATCACCCCCCGTGCTCACTGCCCCGTGTCCTAACTCACACCCAGTCCCGTTCACCCATCACCCCGTGCTCACTGCCCCGTGTCCTAACTCGCACCCAGTCCCGTTCACCCATCACCCCCTGTGCTCACTGCCCCGTGTCCTAACTCACACCTTGTCCCGTTCACCCATCACCCTCTGTGCTCACTGCCCCGTGTCCTAACTCACACCCAGTCCCGTTCACCCATCACCCACTGTGCTCACTGCCCCGTGTCCTAACTCGCACCCAGTCCCGTTCACCCATCACCCCGTGCTCACTGCCCCGTGTCCTAACTCACACCCAGTCCCGTTCACCCATCACCCCGTGCTCACTGCCCCGTGTCCTAACTCACACCCAGTCCCGTTCACCCATCACCCCCTGTGCTCACTGCCCCGTGTCCTAACTTGCACCCAGTCCCGTTCACCCATCACCCCCTGTGCTCACTGCCCTGTGTCCTAACTCACACCCAGTCCCGTTCACCCATCACCCCGTGCTCACTGCCCTGTGTCCTAACTCACACCCAGTCCCGTTCACCCATCACCCCCTGTGCTCACTGCCCTGTGTCCTAAATCACACCCAGTCCCGTTCACCCATCACCCCGTGCTCACTGCCCCGTGTCCTAACTCACACCCAGTCCCGTTCACCCATCACCCCCTGTGCTCACTGCCCCGTGTCCTAACTCACACCCAGTCCCGTTCACCCATCACCCCCTGTGCTCACTGCCCTGTGTCCTAACTCACACCCAGTCCCGTTCACCCATCACCCCCTGTGCTCACTGCCCCGTGTCCTAACTCGCACCCAGTCCCGTTTACCCATCACCCCCTGTGCTCACTGCCCCTTGTCCTAACTCACACCATCACCCCCTGTGCTCACTGCCCCGTGTCCTAACTCACACCGAGTCCCGTTCACCCATCACCCCCTGTGCTCACTGCCCCGTGTCCTAACTCACACCCAGTCCCGTTCACCCATCACCCCCTGTGCTCACTGCCCCGTGTCCTAACTCACACCCAGTCCCGTTCGCCCATCACCCCCTGTGCTCACTGCCCCGTGTCCTAACTCACACCCAGTCCCGTTCACCCATCACCCCCTGTGCTCACTGCCCCGTGTCCTAACTCGCACCCAGTCCCGTTCACCCATCACCCCCTGTGCTCACTGCCCCGTGTCCTAACTCACACCCAGTCCCGTTCACCCATCACCCACTGTGCTCACTGCCCCGTGTCCTAACTCACACCCAGTCCCGTTCACCCATCACCCACTGTGCTCACTGACCCGTGTCCTAACTCACACCCAGTCCCGTTCACCCATCACCCCCTGTGCTCACTGCCCCGTGTCCTAACTCGCACCAAGTCCCGTTCACCCATCACCACCTGTGCTCACTGCCCCGTGTCCTAACTCGCACCCAGTCCCGTTTACCCATCACCCCGTGCTCACTGCCCCGTGTCCTAACTCAGGCCCAGTCCCGTTCACCCATCACCCCCTGTGCTCACTGCCGCGTGTCCTAACTCACACCCAGTCCCGTTCACCCATCACCCCCTGTGCTCACTGCCCCGTGTCCTAACTCGCACCCAGTCCCGTTCACCCATCACCCCTGTGCTCACTGCCCCGTGTCCTAACTCACACCCAGTCCCGTTCACCCATCACCCGTGCTCACTGCCCCGTGTCCTAACTCACACCCAGTCCCGTTCACCCATCACCCCCTGTGCTCACTGCCCCGTGTCCTAACTCGCACCCAGTCCCGTTCACCCATCACCCCCTGTGCTCACTGCCCCGTGTCCTAACTCACACCCAGTCCCGTTCACCCATCACCCACTGTGCTCACTGCCCCGTGTCCTAACTCACACCCAGTCCCGTTCACCCATCACCCCCTGTGCTCACTGCCCCGTGTCCTAACTCGCACCAAGTCCCGTTCACCCATCACCACCTGTGCTCACTGCCCCGTGTCCTAACTCGCACCCAGTCCCGTTTACCCATCACCCCGTGCTCACTGCCCCGTGTCCTAACTCAGGCCCAGTCCCGTTCACCCATCACCCCCTGTGCTCACTGCCCCGTGTCCTAACTCACACCCAGTCCCGTTCACCCATCACCCCCTGTGCTCACTGCCCCGTGTCCTAACTCACACCCAGTCCCGTTCACCCATCACCCCTGTGCTCACTGCCCCGTGTCCTAACTCACACCCAGTCCCGTTCACCCATCACCCCGTGCTCACTGCCCCGTGTCCTAACTCACACCCAGTCCCGTTCACCCATCACCCCCTGTGCTCACTGCCCCGTGTCCTAACTCGCACCCAGTCCCATTCACCCATCACCCCGTGCTCACTGCCCCGTGTCCTAACTCACACCCAGTCCCGTTCACCCATCACCCCCTGTGCTCACTGCCCCGTGTCCTAACTCACACCCAGTCCCGTTCACCCATCACCCCGTGCTCACTGCCCCGTGTCCTAACTCGCACCCAGTCCCGTTCACCCATCACCCCCTGTGCTCGCTGCCCCGTGTCCTAACTCACACCTTGTCCCGTTCACCCATCACCCTCTGTGCTCACTGCCCCGTGTCCTAACTCACACCCAGTCCCGTTCACACATCAGCCACTGTGCTCACTGCCCCGTGTCCTAACTCGCACCCAGTCCCGTTCACCCATCACCCCCTGTGCTCACTGCCCCGTGTCCTAACTCACACCCAGTCCCGTTCACCCATCACCCGGTGCTCACTGCCCCGTGTCGTAACTCACACCCAGTCCCGTTCACCCATCACCCCCTGTGCTCACTGCCCCGTGTCCTAACTTGCACCCAGTCCCGTTCACCCATCACCCCGTGCTCACTGCCCTGTGTCCTAACTCACACCCAGTCCCGTTCACCCATCACCCCCTGTGCTCACTGCCCTGTGTCCTAACTCACACCCAGTCCCGTTCACCCATCACCCCCTGTGCTCACTGCCCCGTGTCCTAACTCACACCCAGTCCCGTTCACCCATCACCCCCTGTGCTCACTGCCCTGTGTCCTAACTCACACCCAGTCCCGTTCACCCGTCACCCCCTGTGCTCACTGCCCCATGTCCTAACTCACACCCAGTCCCGTTCACCCATCACCCCCTGTGCTCACTGCCCTGTGTCCTAACTCACACCCAGTCCCGTTCACCCATCACCCCGTGCTCACTGCCCCGTGTCCTAACTCACACCCAGTCCCGTTCACCCATCACCCCCTGTGCTCACTGCCCCGTGTCCTAACTCACACCCAGTCCCGTTCACCCATCACCCCCTGTGCTCACTGCCCCGTGTCCTAACTCACACCCAGTCCCGTTCACCCATCACCCCCTGTGCTCACTGCCCTGTGTCCTAACTCACACCCAGTCCCGTTCACCCATCACCCCCTGTGCTCACTGCCCTGTGTCCGAACTCACACCCAGTCCCGTTCACCCATCACCCCGTGCTCACTGCCCCGTGTCCTAACTCACACCCAGTCCCGTTCACCCATCACCCCCTGTGCTCACTGCCCTGTGTCCTAACTCACACCCAGTCCCGTTCACCCGTCACCCCCTGTGCTCACTGCCCCGTGTCCTAACTCACACCCAGTCCCGTTCACCCATCACCCCCTGTGCTCACTGCCCTGTGTCCTAACTCACACCGAGTCCCGTTCACCCATCACCCCCTGTGCTCACTGCCCCGTGTCCTAACTCACACCGAGTCCCGTTCACCCATCACCCCCTGTGCTCACTGCCCCGTGTCCTAACTCACACCCAGTCCCGTTTACCCATCACCCGCTGTGCTCACTGCCCCGTGTCCTAACTCACACCCAGTCCCGTTCGCCCATCACCCCCTGTGCTCACTGCCCCGTGTCCTAACTCACACCCAGTCCCGTTCACCCATCACCCCCTGTGCTCACTGCCCCGTGTCCTAACTCGCACCCAGTCCCGTTCACCCATCACCCCCTGTGCTCACTGCCCCGTGTCCTAACTCACACCCAGTCCCGTTCACCCATCACCCACTGTGCTCACTGCCCCGTGTCCTAACTCACACCCAGTCCCGTTCACCCATCACCCCCTGTGCTCACTGCCCCGTGTCCTAACTCGCACCCAGTCCCGTTCACCCATCACCCCTGTGCTCACTGCCCCGTGTCCTAACTCACACCCAGTCCCGTTCACCCATCACCCGTGCTCACTGCCCCGTGTCCTAACTCACACCCAGTCCCGTTCACCCATCACCCCGTGCTCACTGCCCCGTGTCCTAACTCGCACCCAGTCCCATTCACCCATCACCCCGTGCTCACTGCCCCGTGTCCTAACTCACACCCAGTCCCGTTCACCCATCACCCCCTGTGCTCACTGCCCCGTGTCCTAACTCACACCCAGTCCCGTTCACCCATCACCCCGTGCTCACTGCCCCGTGTCCTAACTCACACCCAGTCCCGTTCACCCATCACCCCCTGTGCTCACTGCCCCGTGTCCTAACTCACACCCAGTCCCGTTCACCCATCACCCCCTGTGCTCACTGCCCCGCGTCCTAACTCACACCCAGTCCCGTTCACCCATCACCCCCCGTGCTCACTGCCCCGTGTCCTAACTCACACCCAGTCCCGTTCACCCATCACCCCGTGCTCACTGCCCCGTGTCCTAACTCGCACCCAGTCCCGTTCACCCATCACCCCCTGTGCTCACTGCCCCGTGTCCTAACTCACACCTTGTCCCGTTCACCCATCACCCTCTGTGCTCACTGCCCCGTGTCCTAACTCACACCCAGTCCCGTTCACCCATCACCCACTGTGCTCACTGCCCCGTGTCCTAACTCGCACCCAGTCCCGTTCACCCATCACCCCGTGCTCACTGCCCCGTGTCCTAACTCACACCCAGTCCCGTTCACCCATCACCCCGTGCTCACTGCCCCGTGTCCTAACTCACACCCAGTCCCGTTCACCCATCACCCCCTGTGCTCACTGCCCCGTGTCCTAACTTGCACCCAGTCCCGTTCACCCATCACCCCCTGTGCTCACTGCCCTGTGTCCTAACTCACACCCAGTCCCGTTCACCCATCACCCCGTGCTCACTGCCCTGTGTCCTAACTCACACCCAGTCCCGTTCACCCATCACCCCCTGTGCTCACTGCCCTGTGTCCTAAATCACACCCAGTCCCGTTCACCCATCACCCCGTGCTCACTGCCCCGTGTCCTAACTCACACCCAGTCCCGTTCACCCATCACCCCCTGTGCTCACTGCCCCGTGTCCTAACTCACACCCAGTCCCGTTCACCCATCACCCCCTGTGCTCACTGCCCTGTGTCCTAACTCACACCCAGTCCCGTTCACCCATCACCCCCTGTGCTCACTGCCCCGTGTCCTAACTCGCACCCAGTCCCGTTTACCCATCACCCCCTGTGCTCACTGCCCCTTGTCCTAACTCACACCATCACCCCCTGTGCTCACTGCCCCGTGTCCTAACTCACACCGAGTCCCGTTCACCCATCACCCCCTGTGCTCACTGCCCCGTGTCCTAACTCACACCCAGTCCCGTTCACCCATCACCCCCTGTGCTCACTGCCCCGTGTCCTAACTCACACCCAGTCCCGTTCGCCCATCACCCCCTGTGCTCACTGCCCCGTGTCCTAACTCACACCCAGTCCCGTTCACCCATCACCCCCTGTGCTCACTGCCCCGTGTCCTAACTCGCACCCAGTCCCGTTCACCCATCACCCCCTGTGCTCACTGCCCCGTGTCCTAACTCACACCCAGTCCCGTTCACCCATCACCCACTGTGCTCACTGCCCCGTGTCCTAACTCACACCCAGTCCCGTTCACCCATCACCCACTGTGCTCACTGACCCGTGTCCTAACTCACACCCAGTCCCGTTCACCCATCACCCCCTGTGCTCACTGCCCCGTGTCCTAACTCGCACCAAGTCCCGTTCACCCATCACCACCTGTGCTCACTGCCCCGTGTCCTAACTCGCACCCAGTCCCGTTTACCCATCACCCCGTGCTCACTGCCCCGTGTCCTAACTCAGGCCCAGTCCCGTTCACCCATCACCCCCTGTGCTCACTGCCGCGTGTCCTAACTCACACCCAGTCCCGTTCACCCATCACCCCCTGTGCTCACTGCCCCGTGTCCTAACTCACACCCAGTCCCGTTCACCCATCACCCCTGTGCTCACTGCCCCGTGTCCTAACTCACACCCAGTCCCGTTCACCCATCACCCCGTGCTCACTGCCCCGTGTCCTAACTCACACCCAGTCCCGTTCACCCATCACCCCCTGTGCTCACTGCCCCGTGTCCTAACTCGCACCCAGTCCCATTCACCCATCACCCCGTGCTCACTGCCCCGTGTCCTAACTCACACCCAGTCCCGTTCACCCATCACCCCCTGTGCTCACTGCCCCGTGTCCTAACTCACACCCAGTCCCGTTCACCCATCACCCCGTGCTCACTGCCCCGTGTCCTAACTCACACCCAGTCCTGTTCACCCATCACCCCCTGTGCTCACTGCCCCGTGTCCTAACTCACACCCAGTCCCGTTCACCCATCACCCCCTGTGCTCACTGCCCCGTGTCCTAACTCACACCCAGTCCCGTTCACCCATCACCCCCCGTGCTCACTGCCCCGTGTCCTAACTCACACCCAGTCCCGTTCACCCATCACCCCGTGCTCACTGCCCCGTGTCCTAACTCGCACCCAGTCCCGTTCACCCATCACCCCCTGTGCTCACTGCCCCGTGTCCTAACTCACACCTTGTCCCGTTCACCCATCACCCTCTGTGCTCACTGCCCCGTGTCCTAACTCACACCCAGTCCCGTTCACCCATCACCCACTGTGCTCACTGCCCCGTGTCCTAACTCGCACCCAGTCCCGTTCACCCATCACCCCCTGTGCTCACTGCCCCGTGTCCTAACTCACACCCAGTCCCGTTCACCCATCACCCCGTGCTCACTGCCCCGTGTCCTAACTCACACCCAGTCCCGTTCACCCATCACCCCCTGTGCTCACTGCCCCGTGTCCTAACTTGCACCCAGTCCCGTTCACCCATCACCCCCTGTGCTCACTGCCCTGTGTCCTAACTCACACCCAGTCCCGTTCACCCATCACCCCCTGTGCTCACTGCCCTGTGTCCTAACTCACACCCAGTCCCGTTCACCCATCACCCCCTGTGCTCACTGCCCCGTGTCCTAACTCACACCCAGTCCCGTTCACCCATCACCCCCTGTGCTCACTGCCCTGTGTCCTAACTCACACCCAGTCCCGTTCACCCGTCACCCCCTGTGCTCACTGCCCCGTGTCCGAACTCACACCCAGTCCCGTTCACCCATCACCCCCTGTGCTCACTGCCCTGTGTCCTAACTCACACCCAGTCCCGTTCACCCATCACCCCGTGGTCACTGCCCCGTGTCCTAACTCACACCCAGTCCCGTTCACCCATCACCCCGTGCTCACTGCCCCGTGTCCTAACTCACACCCAGTCCCGTTCACCCATCACCCCCTGTGCTCACTGCCCTGTGTCCTAACTCACACCCAGTCCCTTTCACCCATCACCCCCTGTGCTCACTGCCCTGTGTCCTAACTCACACCCAGTCCCGTTCACCCATCACCCCGTGCTCACTGCCCCGTGTCCTAACTCACACCCAGTCCCGTTCACCCATCACCCCCTGTGCTCACTGCCCTGTGTCCTAACTCACACCCAGTCCCGTTCACCCGTCACCCCCTGTGCTCACTGCCCCGTGTCCTAACTCACACCCAGTCCCGTTCACCCATCACCCCCTGTGCTCACTGCCCTGTGTCCTAACTCACACCCAGTCCCGTTCACCCATCACCCCGAGCTCACTGCCCCGTGTCCTAACTCACACCCAGTCCCGTTCACCCATCACCCCCTGTGCTCACTGCCCCGTGTCCTAACTCACACCCAGTCCCGTTCACCCATCACCCCGTGCTCACTGCCCCGTGTCCTAACTCGCACCCAGTCCCGTTCACCCATCACCCCCTGTGCTCACTGCCCCGTGTCGTAACTCACACCCAGTCCCGTTCACCCATCACCCCCTGTGCTCACTGCCCCGTGTCCGAACTCTCACCCAGTCCCGTTCACCCATCACCCCCTGTGCTCACTGCCCCGTGTCCTAACTCGCACCCAGTCCCATTCACCCATCACCCCGTGCTCACTGCCCCGTGTCCTAACTCACACCCAGTCCCGTTCACCCATCACCCCCGTGCTCATTGCCCCGTGTCCGAACTCACACCCAGTCCCGTTCACCCATCACCCCGTGCTCACTGCCCAGTGTCCTAACTCACACCCAGTCCCGTTCACCCATCACCCCCTGTGCTCACTGCCCCGTGTCCTAACTCACACCCAGTCCCGTTCACCCATCACCCCCCGTGCTCACTGCCCCGTGTCCTAACTCACACCCAGTCCCGTTCACCCATCACCCCGTGCTCACTGCCCCGTGTCCTAACTCACACCTTGTCCCGTTCACCCATCACCCTCTGTGCTCACTGCCCCGTGTCCTAACTCACACCCAGTCCCGTTCACCCATCACCCACTGTGCTCACTGCCCTGTGTCCTAACTCACACCCAGTCCCGTTCACCCGTCACCCCCTGTGCTCACTGCCCCATGTCCTAACTCACACCCAGTCCCGTTCACCCATCACCCCCTGTGCTCACTGCCCCGTGTCCTAACTCGCACCCAGTCCCGTTCACCCATCACCCCGTGCTCACTGCCCCGTGTCCTAACTCACACCCAGTCCCGTTCACCCATCACCCCCTGTGCTCACTGCCCCGTGTCCTAACTCTCACCCAGTCCCGTTCACCCATCACCCCCTGTGCTCACTGCCCCGTGTCCTAGCTCGCACCCAGTCCCATTCAACCATCACCCCCTGTGCTCACTGCCCCGTGTCCTAACTCACACCCAGTCCCGTTCATCCATCACCCCCTGTGCTCACTGCCCTGTGTCCTAACTCACACCCAGTCCCGTTCACCCATCACCCCCTGTGCTCACTGCCCCGTGTCCTAACTCACACCCAGTCCCGTTCACCCATCACCCCCTGTACTCACTGCCCCGTGTCCTAACTCACACCCAGTCCCGTTCACGCATCACCCCCCGTGCTCACTGCCCCGTGTCCTAACTCACACCCAGTCCCGTTCACCCATCACCCCGTGCTCACTGCCCCGTGTCCTAACTCGCACCCAGTCCCGTTCACCCATCACCCCCTGTGCTCACTGCCCCGTGTCCTAACTCACACCCAGTCCCGTTCACCCATCACCCCCTGTGCTCACTGCCCCGTGTCCTAACTCACACCCAGTCCCGTTCACCCATCACCCCGTGCTCACTGCCCCGTGTCCTAACTCGCACCCAGTCCCGTTCACCCATCACCCCGTGCTCGCTGCCCCGTGTCCTAACTCGCACCCAGTCCCGTTCACCCATCACCCCCTGTGCTCACTGCCCCGTGTCCTAACTCACACCCAGTCCCGTTCACCCATCACCCCGTGCTCACTGCCCCGTGTCCTAACTCGCACCCAGTCCCGTTCACCCATCACCCCGTGCTCGCTGCCCCGTGTCCTAACTCGCACCGAGTCCCGTTCACCCATCTCCCCCTGTGCTCATTGCCCCGTGTCCTAACTCGCACCGAGTCCCGTTCTCCCATCTCCCCCTGTGCTCACTGCCCCGTGTTCTAACTCACACCCAGTCCCGTTCACCCATCACCCCCTGTGCTCACTGCCCCGTGTCCTAACTCGCACCCAGTCCCGTTCACCCATCACCCCCTGTGCTCACTGCCCCGTGTCCTAACTCACACCCAGTCCCGTTCACCCATCACCCCCTGTGCTCACTGCCCCGTGTCCTAACTCGCACCCAGTCCCGTTTACCCATCACCCCCTGTGCTCACTGCCCCGTGTCCTAACTCACACCATCACCCCCTGTGCTCACTGCCCTGTGTCCTAACTCACACCCAGTCCCGTTCACCCATCACCCTGTGCTCACTGCCCCGTGTCCTAACTAACACCCAGTCCTGTTCACCCATCACCCCCTGTGCTCGCTGCCCCGTGTCCTAACTCACACCCAGTCCCGTTCACCCATCACCCCCTGTGCTCAGTGCCCCGTGTCCTAACTCACACCCAGTCCCGTTCAACCATCACCCCCTGTGCTCACTGCCCCGTGTCCTAACTCACACCCAGTCCCGTTCACCCATCACCCCCTGTGCTCACTGCCCCGTGTCCTAACTCACATTCAGTCCCGTTCACCCATCACCCACTGTGCTCCCTGCCCCGTGTCCTAACTCGCACCCAGTCCCGTTCACCCATCACCCCGTGCTCACTGCCCCGTGTCCTAACTCACACCGAGTCCCGTTCACCCATCACCCCCTGTGCTCACTGCCCTGTGTCCTAACTCACACCCAGTCCCGTTCACCCATCACCCCCTGTGCTCACTGCCCCGTGTCCTAACTCACACCGAGTCCCGTTCACCCATCACCCCCTGTGCTCACTGCCCCGTGTCCTAACTCACACCCAGTCCCGTTCGCCCATCACCGCCTGTGCTCACTGCCCCGTGTCCTAACTCACACCCAGTCCGGTTCACCCATCACCCCCTGTGCTCACTGCCCTGTGTCCTAACTCACACCCAGTCCCGTTCACCCATCACCCCGTGCTCACTGCCCCGTGTCCTAACTCACACCCAGTCCCGTTCACCCATCACCCCGTGCTCACTGCCCCGTGTCCTAACTCACACCCAGTCCCGTTCACCCATCACCCCCTGTGCTCACTGCCCCGTGTCCTAACTCACACCCAGTCCCGTTCACCCATCACCCCCTGTGCTCACTGCCCCGTGTCCTAACTCGCACCCAGTCCCGTTCACCCATCACCCCCTGTGCTCACTGCCCCGTGTCCTAACTCAGGCCCAGTGCCGTTCACCCATCGCCCCGCTGTGCTCACTGCCCCGTGTCCGAACTCTCACCCAGTCCCGTTCACCCATCACCCCCTGTGCTCACTGCCCCGTGTCCTAACTCGCACCCAGTCCCATTCACCCATCACCCCCTGTGCTCACTGCCCCGTGTCCTAACTCACACCCAGTCCCGTTCACCCATCACCCCGTGCTCACTGCCCCGTGTCCGAACTCACACCCAGTCCCGTTCACCCATCACCCCGTGCTCACTGCCCAGTGTCCTAACTCACACCCAGTCCCGTTCACCCATCACCCCGTGCTCACTGCCCCGTGTCCTAACTCACACCCAGTCCCGTTCACCCATCACCCCCCGTGCTCACTGCCCCGTGTCCTAACTCACACCCAGTCCCGTTCACCCATCACCCCATGCTCACTGCCCCGTGTCCTAACTCACACCTTGTCCCGTTCACCCATCACCCTCTGTGCTCACTGCCCCGTGTCCTAACTCACACCCAGTCCCGTTCACCCATCACCCACTGTGCTCACTGCCCCGTGTCCTAACTCGCACCCTGTCCCGTTCACCCATCACCCCCTGTGCTCACTGCCCCGTGTCCTAACTCACACCCAGTCCCGTTCACCCATCACCCCGTGCTCACTGCCCCGTGTCCTAACTCACACCCAGTCCCGTTCACCCATCACCCCCTGTGCTCACTGCCCTGTGTCCTAACTCACACCCAGTCCCGTTCACCCATCACCCGCTGTGCTCACTGCCCTGTGTCCTAACTCACACCCAGTCCCGTTCACCCGTCACCCCCTGTGCTCACTGCCCCATGTCCTAACTCACACCCAGTCCCGTTCACCCATCACCCCCTGTGCTCACTGCCCTGTGTCCTAACTCACACCCAGTCCCGTTCACCCATCACCCCGTGCTCACTGCCCCGTGTCCTAACTCACACCCAGTCCCGTTCACCCATCACCCCCTGTGCTCACTGCCCCGTGTCCTAACTCGCACCCAGTCCCGTTCACCCATCACCCCGTGCTCACTGCCCCGTGTCCTAACTCACACCCAGTCCCGTTCACCCATCACCCCCTGTGCTCACTGCCCCGTGTCCTAACTCTCACCCAGTGCCGTTCACCCATCACCCCCTGTGCTCACTGCCCCGTGTCCTAGCTCGCACCCAGTCCCATTCACCCATCGCCCCCTGTGCTCACTGCCCCGTGTCCTAACTCACACCCAGTCCCGTTCACCCATCACCCCCTGTGCTCACTGCCCCGTGTCCTAACTCACACCCAGTCCCGTTCACCCATCACCCCCTGTGCTCACTGCCCCGTGTCCTAACTCACACCCAGTCCCGTTCACCAATCACCCCCTGTGCTCACTGCCCCGTGTCCTAACTCACACCCAGTCCCGTTCACCCATCACCCCCCGTGCTCACTGCCCCGTGTCCTAACTCACACCCAGTCCCGTTCACCCATCACCCCGTGCTCACTGCCCCGTGTCCTAACTCGCACCCAGTCCCGTTCACCCATCACCCCCTGTGCTCACTGCCCCGTGTCCTAACTCACACCCAGTCCCGTTCACCCATCACCCCCTGTGCTCACTGCCCCGTGTCCTAACTCACACCCAGTCCCGTTCACCCATCACCCCGTGCTCACTGCCCCGTGTCCTAACTCGCACCCAGTCCCGTTCACCCATCACCCCGTGCGCGCTGCCCCGTGTCCTAACTCGCACCCAGTCCCGTTCACCCATCACCCCCTGTGCTCACTGCCCCGTGTCCTAACTCACACCCAGTCCCGTTCACCCATCACCCCGTGCTCACTGCCCCGTGTCCTAACTCGCACCCAGTCCCGTTCACCCATCACCCCGTGCTCGCTGCCCCGTGTCCAAACTCGCACCGAGTCCCGTTCACCCATCTCCCCCTGTGCTCATTGCCCCGTGTCCTAACTCGCACCGAGTCCCGTTCACCCATCTCCCCCTGTGCTCACTGCCCCGTGTTCTAACTCACACCCAGTCCCGTTCACCCATCACCCCCTGTGCTCACTGCCCCGTGTCCTAACTCGCACCCAGTCCCGTTCACCCATCACCCCCTGTGCTCACTGCCCCGTGTCCTAACTCACACCCAGTCCCGTTCACCCATCACCCCCTGTGCTCACTGCCCCGTGTCCTAACTCGCACCCAGTCCCGTTTACCCATCACCCCCTGTGCTCACTGCCCCGTGTCCTAACTCACACCATCACCCCCTGTGCTCACTGCCCTGTGTCCTAACTCACACCCAGTCCCGTTCACCCATCACCCTGTGCTCACTGCCCCGTGTCCTAACTAACACCCAGTCCTGTTCACCCATCACCCCCTGTGCTCGCTGCCCCGTGTCCTAACTCACACCCAGTCCCGTTCACCCATCACCCCCTGTGCTCAGTGCCCCGTGTCCTAACTCACACCCAGTCCCGTTCAACCATCACCCCCTGTGCTCACTGCCCCGTGTCCTAACTCACACCCAGTCCCGTTCACCCATCACCCCCTGTGCTCACTGCCCCGTGTCCTAACTCACACCCAGTCCCGTTCACCCATCACCCACTGTGCTCCCTGCCCCGTGTCCTAACTCGCACCCAGTCCCGTTCACCCATCACCCCGTGCTCACTGCCCCGTGTCCTAACTCACACCGAGTCCCGTTCACCCATCACCCCCTGTGCTCACTGCCCTGTGTCCTAACTCACACCCAGTCCCGTTCACCCATCACCCCCTGTGCTCACTGCCCCGTGTCCTAACTCACACCCAGTCCCGTTCACCCATCACCCCCTGTGCTCACTGCCCCGTGTCCTAACTCACACCCAGTCCCGTTCACCCATCACCCCCTGTGCTCACTGCCTTGTGTCCTAACTCACACCCAGTCCCGTTCACCCATCACCCCCTGTGCTCACTGCCCTGTGTCCTAACTCACACCCAGTCCCGTTCACCCATCACCCCGTGCTCACTGCCCCGTGTCCTAACTCACACCCAGTCCCGTTCACCCATCACCCCCTGTGCTCACTGCCCTGTGTCCTAACTCACACCCAGTCCCGTTCACCCGTCACCCACTGTGCTCACTGCCCCGTGTCCTAACTCACACCCAGTCCCGTTCACCCATCACCCCCTGTGCTCACTGCCCTGCGTCCTAACTCACACCCAGTCCCGTTCACCCATCACCCCGTGCTCACTGCCCCGTGTCCTAACTCACACCCAGTCCCGTTCACCCATCACCCCCTGTGCTCACTGCCCCGTGTCCTAACTCACACCCAGTCCCGTTCACCCATCACCCCGTGCTCACTGCCCCGTGTCCTAACTCGCACCCAGTCCCGTTCACCCATCACCCCCTGTGCTCACTGCCCCGTGTCCTAACTCACACCCAGTCCCGTTCACCCATCACCCCCTGTGCTCACTGCCCCGTGTCCTAACTCTCACCCAGTCCCGTTCACCCATCACCCCGTGCTCACTGCCCCGTGTCCTAACTCGCACCCAGTCCCATTCACCCATCACCCCCTGTGCTCACTGCCCCGTGTCCTAACTCACACCCAGTCCCGTTCACCCATCACCCCCTGTGCTCACTGCCCCGTGTCCTAACTCACACCCAGTCCCGTTCACCCATCACCCCCTGTGCTCACTGCCCCGTGTCCTAACTCACACCCAGTCCCGTTCACCCATCACCCCCTGTGCTCACTGCCCCGTGTCCTAACTCACACCCAGTCCCGTTCACCCATCACCCCCTGTGCTCACTGCCCCGTGTCCTAACTCACACCCAGTCCCGTTCACCCATCACCCCCCGTGCTCACTGCCCCGTGTCCTAACTCACACCCAGTCCCGTTCACCCATCACCCCGTGCTCACTGCCCCGTGTCCTAACTCGCACCCAGTCCCGTTCACCCATCACCCCCTGTGCTCACTGCCCCGTGTCCTAACTCACACCCAGTCCCGTTCACCCATCACCCCCTGTGCTCACTGCCCCGTGTCCTAACTCGCACCCAGTCCCGTTCACCCATCACCCCCTGTGCTCACTGCCCCGTGTCCTAACTCACACCCAGTCCCGTTCACCCAAACTCCCCCTGTGCTCACTGCCCCGTGTCCTAACTCGCACCCAGTCCCGTTCACCCATCACCCCCTGTGCTCGCTGCCCCGTGTCCTAACTCGCACCGAGTCCCGTTCACCCATCTCCCCCTGTGCTCATTGCCCCGTGTCCTAACTCGCACCGAGTCCCGTTCACCCATCTCCCCCTGTGCTCACTGCCCCGTGTCCTAACTCACACCCAGTCCCGTTCACCCATCACCCCCTGTGCTCACTGCCCCGTGTCCTAACTCGCACCCAGTCCCGTTCACCCATCACCCCCTGTGCTCACTGCCCCGTGTCCTAACTCACACCCAGTCCCGTTCACCCATCACCCCCTGTGCTCACTGCCCCGTGTCCTAACTCGCACCCAGTCCCGTTTACCCATCACCCCCTGTGCTCACTGCCCCGTGTCCTAACTCACACCATCACCCCCTGTGCTCACTGCCCTGTGTCCTAACTCACACCCAGTCCCGTTCACCCATCACCCCCTGTGCTCACTGGCCCGTGTCCTAACTCACACCCAGTCCCGTTCACCCATCACCCCCTGTGCTCACTGCCCCGTGTCCTAACTCACACCCAGTCCCGTTCACCCATCACCCCCTGTGCTCACTGCCCCGTGTCCTAACTCACACCCAGTCCCGTTCACCCATCACCCCCTGTGCTCACTGCCCCATGTCCTAACTCACACCCAGTCCCGGTCACCCATCACCCCCTGTGCTCACTGCCCCGTGTCCTAACTCACACCCAGTCCCGTTCACCCATCACCCTCTGTGCTCACTGCCCCGTGTCCTAACTCACACCCAGTCCCATTCACCCATCACCCCCTGTGCTCACTGCCCTGTGTCCTAACTCGCACCCAGTCCCGTTCACCCATCACCCCCTGTGCTCACTGCCCCGTGTCCTAACTCACACCCAGTCCCGTTCACCCATCACCCCGTGCTCACTGCCCCGTGTCCTAACTCACACCCAGTCCCGTTCACCCATCACCCCCTGTGCTCACTGCCCCGTGTCCTAACTCGCACCCAGTCCCGTTCACCCATCACCCCCTGTGCTCACTGGCTCGTGTCCTAACTCACACCCAGTCCCGTTCACCCATCACCCCCTGTGCTCACTGCCCCGTGTCCTAACTCGCACCCAGTCCCGTTTACCCATCACCCCCTGTGCTCACTGCCCCGTGTCCTAACTCACACCATCACCCACTGTGCTCACTGCCCTGTGTCCTAACTCACACCCAGTCCCGTTCACCCATCACCCCCTGTGCTCACTGGCCCGTGTCCTAACTCACACCCAGTCCCGTTCACCCATCACCCCCTGTGCTCACTGCCCCGTGTCCTAACTCACACCCAGTCCCGTTCACCCATCACCCCCTGTGCTCACTGCCCCGTGTCCTAACTCACACCGAGTCCCGTTCACCCATCACCCCCTGTGCTCACTGCCCCGTGTCCTAACTCACACCCAGTCCCGTTTACCCATCACCCCCTGTGCTCACTGCCCCGTGTCCTAACTCACACCCAGTCCCGTTCGCCCATCACCCACTGTGCTCACTGCCCCGTGTCCTAACTCACACCCAGTCCCGTTCACCCATCACCCCCTGTGCTCACTGCCCCGTGTCCTAACTCGCACCCAGTCCCGTTCACCCATCACCACCTGTGCTCACTGCCCCGTGTCCTAACTCGCACCCAGTCCCGTTCACCCATCACCCCGTGCTCACTGCCCCGTGTCCTAACTCAGGCCCAGTCCCGTTCACCCATCACCCCGTGCTCACTGCCCCGTGTCCTAACTCACACCCAGTCCCGTTCACCTATCACCCCCTGTGCTCACTGCCCCGTGTCCTAACTCGCACCCAGTCCCGTTCACCCATCACCCCTGTGCTCACTGCCCCGTGTCCTAACTCACACCCAGTCCCGTTCACCCATCACCCCGTGCTCACTGCCCCGTGTCCTAACTCACACCCAGTCCCGTTCACCCATCACCCCCTGTGCTCACTGCCCCGTGTCCTAACTCGCACCCAGTCCCGTTCACCCATCACCCCCTGTGCTCGCTGCCCCGTGTCCTAACTCGCACCGAGTCCCGTTCACTCATCTCCCCCTGTGCTCACTGCCCCGTGTCCTAACTTGCACCGAGTCCCGTTCACCCATCTCCCCCTGTGCTCACTGCCCCGTGTCCTAACTCACACCCAGTCCCGTTCACCCATCACCCCGTGCTCACTGCCCCGTGTCCTAACTCACACCCAGTCCCGTTCACCCATCACCCCCTGTGCTCACTGCCCCGTGTCCTAACTCACACCCAGTCCCGTTCACCCATCACCCCCTGTGCTCACTGCCCCGTGTCCTAACTCGCACCCAGTCCCGTTCACCCATCACCCCCTGTGCTCACTGCCCCGTGTCCTAACTCACACCCAGTCCCGTTCACCCATCACCCACTGTGCTCACTGCCCCGTGTCCTAACTCACACCCAGTCCCGTTCACCCATCACCCCCTGTGCTCACTGCCCCGTGTCCTAACTCGCACCCAGTCCCGTTCACCCATCACCACCTGTGCTCACTGCCCCGTGTCCTAACTCGCACCCAGTCCCGTTCACCCATCACCCCGTGCTCACTGCCCCGTGTCCTAACTCAGGCCCAGTCCCGTTCACCCATCACCCCGTGCTCACTGCCCCGTGTCCTAACTCACACCCAGTCCCGTTCACCTATCACCCCCTGTGCTCACTGCCCCGTGTCCTAACTCGCACCCAGTCCCGTTCACCCATCACCCCTGTGCTCACTGCCCCGTGTCCTAACTCACACCCAGTCCCGTTCACCCATCACCCCGTGCTCACTGCCCCGTGTCCTAACTCACACCCAGTCCCGTTCACCCATCACCCCCTGTGCTCACTGCCCCGTGTCCTAACTCACACCCAGTCCCGTTCACCCATCACCCCCTGTGCTCGCTGACCGACATTGGCTCCCGGTCCGGCCTTGTTTTCAAAACGCTCCATGGCCTCGTCCCTCCCTATCTCCCTATCTGTGTAAACTTCTCCAGCCCCACAACCCCCCCCCGATTTCTGGCCTTTTGCGCATTCCGACTTTAATCGCTCCACCATTGGTGGCCGTGCCTTCAGCTGCCTGGACCCTAAGCTCTGTCATTTCCTCCCTAAAGTTCTCCGCCTCTCTCTCCTTTAAGACAGAATCGTAGAAAGTTACAGCACGGAAGGAGGCCATTTCGGCCCATTGTCTCCGCGCCGGCCAACAATGAGCTACCCAGCCTAATCCCACTTCCCAGCTCTTGGTCCATAGCCCTGCAGGTTACAGCATCCCAAGTGCACATCCACGTACTTTTTAAATGTGGTGAGGGTCCTGCCTCTACCACCCTTTCAGGCAGTGAGTTCCAGACCCCCACAACCCTCTGGGTGAAGAAATTTCCCCTCAAATCCCCTCTAAACCTTCCCCCAATTACTTTAAATCTGTGCCCCCTGGTTTTTGACCCCTCTGCTAAGGGAAACGGGTCCTTTCTGTCCACTCTATCTAGGCCCCTCATAATTGTATACACCTCAATAAGGTCTCCCCTCAGCCTCCTCTGTTCCAAGGAAAACAGACCCAGACTATCCAGTCTTTCCTCAGAGCTAAGATTCTCTACTCCCAGCAACATCCTTGTAAATCTCCTCTGTACCCTCTCTAGTGCAAGACGTTGCTTAAAACCTCCTAATGATCCTGTGAAGCGCCTTGGGTTATTTTACTACGTTAAACACGCCATATAAATGCAAGTTGTTGTTGAGTTTGTCAATTCAGACGGAGCCGAACCAAAGCTGTTGATCTAACCCTCCGTCAGCTTAAAGCTTCTCCTGGTGAAGGCCACAATCTCCGCTCAGGCCCTGCTCGAGACCTACTCCCAGGAACGCAACGCCGCACGACGGACTAATGGGACAGGTGCCTGCACCTGCGATCCCTCCACACGCTTAGCGCCTGATTTCAGTCATGTCGCTGTGGGCAGTCGCCAAGTGGAGACCACGGGGAGAGGGAAGAATCTACAGGCCCAATAGTTCTATTAAATATTTCCTATTTTGGGGAAACTCTGCCTCTTGCAAGAACTTGCATTTATATAGCGCCTGTCAACACCCTCAGGAAATCTCAAAGTCTTTTGCAGCCAATGTAGGAATCGTGGCAGCCATTTTGTGCACAGCAAGCTCCCACAAACGGCAATGTGATAAATGACCAGATAGTGATGTTGGTTGAGGGATAAAATACTGGCTCAGGACACCGGGGATAACTTCCCCCTGCTCTTCTTCGAAATAGTGCCCGTGGGATCTTTTACGTCCACCTGAGAGGGCAGACGGGGCCTCGGTTTAATGTCTCAGCCGAAAGGACGGCACCTCCGACAGTGCAGCACTCCCTCAGCACTGCACGGGGAGTGTCCGCCTAGATTGTGAGCTCAGGTCCCTGGAGTGGGGCTGGAGTGCAAGTCCAGGAGGGAGGACAGCCCTGGATCGCAGCCTGGTCAACACACCACAGGCGGGCAGGGCTTGAAATGGAGGCTCCAGAGGTTCATGGGGTACCGGGTCTGCTGAGGGCCGCAGGTGACTGGGAGGTGGACCAGGGGGTGTTGTGACTCCTGCTACCTGGAACCTGGCACAGCAGCAACAGCGCAATCTACACACCTACAGATCGTGACTCAAGATAGCTTCACACTCAGAATAGGAAGAATTACATCGAGTCTACAGCCCAGAAATAGGCCATTCAGCCAAACTGGTCCGTGCCGGTGTTTATGTTCCACATGAGCCTCCTCCCACCCTATCAGCATATCCTATTCCTTTCTCCCTCATGTGTTTATCCAGCTTCCCCTTAAATGTATCTGTGCTATTCCCCTCAACCACTCCCTGTGGCAGCGAGTTCCACATTCTCACCACTCTCTGGGGAAAGAAGTTTCTTCTGAATTCCCGATTGGATTTATTAGTGACTATCTTAAATCTAGTTCTGGTCTCCCTCACAGTGGAAACATCTTCTCTACGTCTACCCCATCAAACCTTTTCATAATCTTAAAGACCTCGATCAGGTCACCCCTCGGCCTTCTCTTTTCTAGAGAAAAGAGCCCCTGCCTGTTCAATCTTTCACGATAGTGATAACCTCTCAGTTCTGGTATCATCCTTGTGAATCTTTTTTGCACCCTCTCCAGTGCCTCTATATCCTTTTTATAATATGGAGATTGGAGCTGTGTCCAGCGCTCCGAGTGTGGTCTAACCAAGCTTCGATACAAGTGTAACATAACGTCTCTGCTTTTCAATTCTATCCCTCTAGAAATGAACCCCAGTGCTAACGCAGTCTGTTCTACACTACAGCAAACTAACCTCTAGGAGATGGTAACTGGGCTGGTGGGAAATAGCTTTAATTATTTAGGAAAAGGACACTAGGAAAATACAAGAGAATAAATAGAAGAAAAAAAACACCAAAAATTGCTGGAAACATGGAGCAGACTGTTCATTGTCTGAAAGGTGAAGAGGAAATCGTGCAAGAAACACAGAAAGCTAGCGTGCAGGTTCGGCAAGCAATAAGGAAGGCAAATGGCATGTTGGCCTTTATTGCAAGAGGGTTGGGGTATAAGAGTAAGGAAGTCTTGCTACAATTGTACAGGGCCTTGGTGAGACCACACCTGGAGTACTGGGCACAGTTTTGGTCTCCTTATCTAAGGAAGGATATACTTGCCTTGGAGGCGGTGCAACGAAGGTTCACTAGATTGATTCCTGGGATGAGAGGGCTGTCCTATGAGGAGAGATTGTGTAGATTGGGCCGATACTCTCTGGAGTTTAGAAGAATGGGAGGTGATCTCATTGAAACATATAAGATTCTGAGGGGGATTGACAGGGTAGATGCTGAGAGGTTGTTTCCCCCTGGCTGGAGAGTCTAGAACCAGGGGTCACAGTCTCAGGATAAGGGGTCGGCCATTGTGGACTGAGATGAGGAGGAATTTCTTCACTCAGAGGGTGGTGAATCTTTGGAATTCTCTGCCCCAGAGGGCTGTGGAGGCTCAGTCGTTGAGTATATTCAAGGCTGAGATCGATAGATTTTTGGACTCTAGGGGAATCAAGGGATATGGAGATCGGGCGGGAAAGCGGAGTTGAGGTCGATGATCAGCCATGATCTTATTGAATGGCGGAGCAGGCTCGAGGGGCCAAATGGCCGACTCCTGCTCCTAATTCTTATGTTCTTGTGAAATGAGTGATTTGTCTGGGACCCTTCAACAGGAGTTAGCCCAAACATCAACCAATATTTCTCCTCTCAGCATGTGCATTGGTAGCAGTTCCTGATTTTATCTCCGATTTCTTGCTCTCGTAATTAAAAAAATAAATAAATTTCTAACTGAATCCAGTTGCACAAAGCATGAACATCTGGATGTAACGGTATAAACGGAGACCACATCTGGATGCAGCTAAACACACCCGAGAGCAACATCTGGTCGCGGCTGCAAAAAACCACGACCAACATCTGGATGAGGACAAACACAGCACGGCCAACATCTGGATGAGGACAAACACAGCACGGGCGACATCGGGACACAGCTGCATATACCGCGAGCACATCTGGATGTAGATGCTCACAGGCGGCGCTGGGGGAAGGCAGGGCGGGCGTAGCAAATAGCACTAATTCCCTGACACACACACGCTCACTCCAAGTGTGGCTCTGTGCGTTGGGGAAAAAAAAAGGGGAGACAGCGCGAGATGGATGGATTGCAGCGGCTCCAGCTCACCGCCACCTCTCTCCATCCCTCCACTGCCTCTGTGTTGCCACATTGCTCGTCCGACAAGAGCCGCAATTTCCGCCAGTTGAGTGTCGGGAAGACCGAAGACAATGGGGTCGATTTTCCTGGGGCCGTCAGGCGGGGTTTCAGGCGTGTGGGGGAGGGGAAAATCCCGATTTCGGGGGTCCCGACACCATCCCGCCCAAAACCCGCCTCCACGCAAGTTTCAGGGGAGGCGGGTACCCGCCCCGCACTGGGACCCGCCGACCTGAGGCGGGAAGGGATTAGTGCCAATTAACTGCCGTCGGGTTGAAGGACTTGGAGGGGTCGCGATGTCGGTGTTCAGGTGAGTGATGGGTGCAAAGGTAAGTGTGTTTGGTGTGTCTAAATTGTGTAAAGAAGTTTAAATTACAGCCTTCCTTCCTCTAGGTTTCGGGAGTCCATCACTCAGCCGGCACAGAAAGCAGAATGGCTGCGAACTGTCAAAAGTGACAGCCTGCAGCTTTCTGTGCCGGCGAGATTTCTAACTGAGTCTGTGTAGAAGGACTCAGGTTAGAAGTCAGACTGTCAGTGTTTGACAGCTTCAAACAGCTGTGAAACACTGATATTTCATCTGTCAAGACCTCTTGATAGATGAAATTTCAGTCTGTGACGTCACCTGTTGCCGGGTGGCCCTTAATTGGCCTGCTGAGCCCGCTGGGTGGGCTTAACAAGGTCAATCAAGGGAAAATCGCGTGGATTGGCTGAACGTCGATGTAGGCGGGACTAAAACCCAAAAGTTGTAGTCCCGCCTCCTTCCCGACAGCTTTATGAAAATCGACCCTAATGGCTTCGGTCCTCGCCACAAACTCCATTCCCCAGCCACCGATCCCATCCCCCCCGCCCCCCCCATCCCTGGCCACCCTCTTAGGCTGAACCGGACTGCTCGTAACCTCGGCTTCCTATTCGACCCCCAGCTGAGCTTCTGACCGCCCCCCCCCCCCGCATTCTCTCCATCACAAAGACCGCCTACGTCCTCATCCATAACACTGCCCGTCTCCGCCGCTGCCTCAGCCCATTTGGCACCGAAACTCTCATCCATGCTTTCGTTACCTCTAGACTCAACCGTTCCAACACTCTCCTGGCCGGCCTCCCATCCCCCACCCTCTGTAAACTTCAGCTCATCCTCAAATCTCACATCCTAATCTGGACCAAGTTCCATTCACCTATCACCCCTGTGCTTGCTGACCTACATTGTCTCCCAGTAACCCAATTTAATATTCTCATCCTGTGTTTAAATCCCCCTCCACGGCCCTCGCCCCCCTCCCTATCTCTGTAACCTCCTCCAGCCCTCCGAGATCTCTGCGCTCCTCCAACAATGGCCTCTTGTGCAAGCCCACTCCTTTCTCCCAACCATTGGCCATGCCTTCAGCCGTCTAAGCCCCAAGCTCTGGAATTCCCTCCGCCTTTCCCTCTCCTCCTTTAAGATCCCCTTTAAAACCTACTTCTGTAACAGAGCCCTCCTAATAGCCAAGCTCAACGTTCAATGTTGTTCCTTACACTCCTGCGAAGCCACGTTCAAGGCGCTATATTATTGCAAGTTGTCATTTATTTTTCTGTGAATCATATTGGGTTGCATACCCAGAGAAAGCTGGTCCCTGGGAAACTCCCAGCTCGAGTCATACGGTAGCTGCATGGGGTCAACGTAAATGTACTCGTGGCCATCCGAGCTGATGGACTCAATGACCTTCCAACGGATTTCATAGCGAGGCTTCTGCGTGAAACAGATACAACATGCAGCGGTTAAACAGGCAAAATAAACAGGGGAATGACAGGAGGCCATTCAGCTCCTTCAGGTTGTTCCACCATTCAGTTAGATCGTGGTCAATCTGTACCTCAACTCCATTGACCTTCCTTGGTTCCATAATCCCTCGATACCCTTACCCAGCAAAAATCTATCGACCTCAGTCTTGAGATTTTCATTTGACCCCCCAGCCTCCAGTCTTTTGGGGGAACGATTCCAGATTCCCACTACCCTTTGTGCGAAGAAGTGCTTCCTGACATCACCCCTGGCTCTAATTTTAAGGTAATGACCCTTTGTTCTGGACTCCCGTACCAGAGGAAATGGTCTTACTGCAATTATATAGGGCCCTGGTGAGAGCACACCTGGAGTATTGTGGACAGTTTAGGTCTCCTTACCTAAGGAAGGATATACTTGCCATAGAGGGAGAGCAACGAAGGTTCACCAGACTGGTTCCTGGGATGGGGGGATTGTCCTATGAGAGATTGAGTAGACTGGGCCTATATTCTCGAGAGTTTAGAAGAATGAGAGGTGATCGCATTGAAATATACAAAATTCTTACAGGGCTTGACAGGGTAGATGCAGGGAGGGTGTTTCCCCTGGCTGGGGAGTCTAGAACCAGGGGTCACAGTCTCAGGATAAGGGGTCGGCCATTTAGGACTGGGATGAGGAGGAATTCCTTCACTCAGAGGGCGGTGAATCTTTGGAATTCTCGACCCCAGGGGGCTGTGGAGGCTCAGTCGTTGAGTATATTCAAGACAGAGATCGATAGATTTTTGGATTCGAGGGGAATCAAGGGATATGGGGATAGTGCAGGAAAGTGGAGATGAGGTAGAAGATCAGCCATGGTCTTATTGAATGGTGGAGCAGGCTCGAGGGGCCGAATGGCCGACTCCTGCTCCTAATTCTTATGGTCTGATGTTCTTATGTCTCTCTCTATCTAACTTATCAATTCCTTTAATCATCTTAAACACCTCAATTAGATCACCCCTTAACCATCGATACTCAAGGGGATATAAATTAATTAATACATCCTGTTCTCGTAATTTAACCCTTCTCGCCCTGATATTATTCTGTAGAATCCTCCCTGTATCACCTCCAAGGCCAATATATCCTTCCCGAGGTGCGGGGCCCAGAACTGAACACAGTTACTCCTGATGGGGTCTGATCAAGGCTCTGTACAGCTGAAGCATCACTTCCTGCCCATTGTATTCCAACCCGCTCCAGATAAAGGCCGACATTCCACCAGCCTTTCTGATTACATTTTTACCTGTCACTCAGAGAGCTCGGAATCACAACAGTCCAACTGGAAGAGGTGAAAGAGGCTGGGCTTTCTTTGAGAAAGGGGAGACTATGGGATGATCTCATTAAGGTTTTCAAGATTTTGAAAGGAGTTGAGAAACTGATCAGGCAAAATGCCTCTGCCAACGGAGAATGGGATCAAACACCAGTGTACATAAGTTAAAAACATGCAAGTTAGTGGGTAAGAGGAGTCAAGAGGATCTTTACCAAAGTAACACATCAGAGAAGGGCATTGAAGGAGACAGTGTCAATGGGTTAAAGAGGTCAGGAGATATATTCCAGGAGAGAAATGGGTTGAATATGGTGAGAAGGTGGGAAGATGGAACTGTACCCCAGTGAGAGTCAGTGTCTGTGGAACTGTACCCCAGTGAGAGTCAGTGTCTGTGGAACTGTACCCCAGTGAGAGTCAGTGTCTGTGGAACTGTACCTCAGTGAGAGTCAGTGTCTGTGGAGCTGTACCCCAGTGAGAGTCAGTGTCTGTGGAGCTGTACCCCAGTGAGAGTCGGTGTCTATGGAACTGTACCCCAATGAGAGTCAGTGTCCGTGGAACTGTACCCCAATGAGAGTCAGTGTCCGTGGAACTGTACCCCAGTGAGAGTCAGTGTCTGTGGAACTGTACCCCAGTGAGAGTCAGTGTCTATGGAACTGTACCCCAGTGAGAGTCAGTGTCTGTGGAACTGTACCCCAGTGAGAGTCAGTGTCTGTGGAACTGTACCCCAGTGAGAGTCAGTGTCTGTGGAACTGTACCCCAGTGAGAGTCAGTGTCTGTGGAACTGTACCCCAGTGAGAATCAGTGTCTGTGGAACTGTACCCCAGTGAGAATCAGTGTCTGTGGAACTGTACCCCAGTGAGAGTCAGTGTCTGTGGAACTGTACCCCAGTGAGAGTCAGTGTCTGTGGAGCTGTACCCCAGTGAGAGTCAGTGTCTGTGGAGCTGTACCCCAATGAGAGTCAGTGTCCGTGGAACTGTACCCCAATGAGAGTCAGTGTCCGTGGAACTGTACCCCAATGAGAGTCAGTGTCTGTGGAACTGTACCCCAGTGAGAGTCAGTGTCTGTGGAACTGTACCCCAGTGAGAGTCAGTGTCTGTGGAACTGTACCCCAGTGAGAGTCAGTGTCTATGGAACTGTACCCCAGTGAGAGTCAGTGTCTGTGGAACTGCACCCCAGTGAGAGTCAGTGTCTGTGGAACTGTACCCCAGTGAGAGTCAGTGTCTGTGGAACTGCACCCCAGTGAGATTCAGTGTCTGTGGAACTGTACCCCAGTGAGAGTCAGTGTCTGTGGAACTGTACCCCAGTGAGAGTCAGTGTCTGTGGAACTGTACCCCAGTGAGAGTCAGTGTCTGTGGTACTGTACCCCAGTGAGAGTCAGTGTCTTTAAGTAAGAAAATGTGTTTTTTGTTAAAATGAAATAAATCAGCTGTCAGACAGAATTGAAACCGCCTGCTGCTGTTATTGTGAATGTTTCTGCAGCTGGGATAACAAGTCTGCAGTATTTTTTGCCTGATGTGGTGACTCAGCTGAATATTGCTCTTTTTTTCTGCCTCGAACCCTGCACTGGTTGTGAGTTTAACAAAGTCTTTCCTGCCATTTAATTTCTTACTTCCAAGTGAGAAAATCCATACAACTTTGGCTTTAAAACGGGTTTTGCTCCTAAAATCTTTCCGTGAGGAAATGACTTCACTGGCGTGCAATGTACTGGCGCAGTTACTGATATTAGCAGTGGGGGGCGCTGTACTGGTGCAGTGAGCGAGATTACCAGTGGGGGGCACTGTACTGGTGCAGTGAGCAATATTACCAGTGGGGGGCGCTGTACTGGTGCAGTGAGCGATATTACCAGTGGGGGGGGCGCTGTACTGGTGCAGTGAACGATATTACCAGTGGGGGTCGCTGTACTGGTGCAGTGAGCGATATTACCAGTGGGGGGTCGCTGTACTGGTGCAGTGAGCGATATTACCAGTGGGGGTCGCTGTACTGGTGCAGTGAGCGATATTACCAGTGGGGGGCGCTGTACTGGTGCAGTGAGCGATATTACCAGTGGGGGGGGGCGCTGTACTGGTGCAGTGAGCGATATTACCAGTGGGGGGGCGCTGTACTGGTGCAGTGAGCGATATTACCAGTGGGGGGCGCTGTACTGGTGCAGTGAGCGATATTACCAGTGGAGGGCGCTGTACTGGTGCCCACTTCACTACAACATACTTCAGGGAAAGGGCCATTTGGCCCATCAAGCCTCTTGTGGACCAGGTACAGTTTGGGTTCGTGCACTCCCTTAGCATCAAAGGAAGTGAAACTGAACTTCCTCAGGATGATACTGTTGTGTTTCTTATGAGCTGTTCAGTCATCTGTCCCTTGATCAGCCCTTCTTAATTTCAATCCCATTTCTAAGCTTAACATCAATGGTAGGAAGCTAATGGAATCCCTACTAAAGGAGAAAATAGAAAACATCTAGAAACCCAAAATATAATAATGAATAGTCAGCATGGATTTCAAAAGGGAAAATTTTGCTTGACCAACCTCATTGAATTTTTTGAAGAGGTAACAGAGAGAGTAGACAAGGTTAATGCAGTAGATGTAATTTATCTAGATTTTCAAAAGGCCTTCGATAAGATACCACATAATAGACTAATGAATAAGATCAGAGAATGCGGAGTCAGGGGACAAGGAGAAGAATGGATAGCGAGCTGGCTTCTCAAGACAGAAAGCAGAGAGTCGGGGTAAAGGGTAGCTATTCCCAGTGGCAGAAGGTGGGTAGTGGTGTTCCACAAGGATCAGTGATGGGACCACTGTTGTTCACAATTTATATTAACGATTTGGATTTTGGAATTAAAAGCACAATTTCTAAATTTGTGGATGACATCAAATTGGGGGGGATAGTCAATACTGAGGAGGACTGCAACAAATTACAAGAGGACATTAATAAACTTCCAGAATGGACATATAATTGGCAAATAAATTTCAACACAGATAAATGTGAGGTATTGCATTTTGGTAGGAAGAATAGGGAGGTCACTTATCACTTGGAGGGTGCGAGTCTAGGTGGGGTAGAGGAACAAAGGGATCTCGGAGTACAAATACACAAATCACTAAAAGTTGCGACACAGGTTAACAAGGCCATAAAAAAAGCAAACCAAGCACTAGGGTTTATTTCTAGAGAGATAGAATTGAAAAGTAGGGAAGTTATGCTAAACCTGTATCGAACCTTGGTTAGACCACACTTGGAGCGCTGCGTACAGTTCTGGTCGCCATATTATAAAAAGGATATCGAGGCACTGGAGAGGGTGCAGAGAAGATTTACAAGGATGATACCAGAAATGCGAGGGTTTACATATCAGGAAAGGATGAACAGCCTGGGTCTCTTTTCTCTTGAAAAAAGGCTGAGGGGTGACCTAATAGAGGTCTTTAAAATTATGAAAGGTTTTGATAGAGTGGATACAGAGAGAATGTTTCCACTTGTGGGGAAGAGCATAACTAGAGGCCATCAATATAAGATAGTCACCAAGAAATCCAATAGGGAATTCAGAAGAAACTTCTTTACCCAGAGAGTGGTGAGAATGTGGAACTCGCTACCACAGGGAGTGGTTGAAGCGAATAGTATCGATGCATTTAAGAGGAGGCTGGACAAGCATATGAGGGAGAAGGGAATCGAGGGTTATGCTGATAGATTTAGATGAGGAAAGACGGGAGGAGGCTCGAGTGGAGCATAAACACCGGCATGGACTGGTTGGGCCGAATGGCCTGTTTCTGTGTCGTATATTCTATGTGATCCTAAGTACAGGTAGACTATCCTTTATCCGAACTTCCGAAAACCTCTAAAAACCGAAAGTTTTTTCGTTCTGCGTAAGTCGTGCGCACGACATGACCAGAGTGGCGCACGACTTACGCTGAGCAGGGCAGAGGGTCACAGAGTTCCCTCCTGGGTAGGAGATTGCAGGCCGAGCCGGGCAGTGTGAAGGAGGTACCGGGAGAGTGAACCCAACAATACAGCAGCCCGTCCGATAGCTGCAGCGGCCCGTCCGATATTCTTTTCTCCCCCTACCCGACCCGCGGCCCGTCTGATATTCTTTTCTCCCCCCCACACCCGACCAGACCCCCGACCCGTCCGATATTCTTTTCTCCCGACCCGACCCGAACCGCAGCCCGTCCGATATTCTTTTCTCCCCCCTGACCCCCCCCACCGGACCCCCCCCGACCCCGACCGACCCCCCCACCCGGACCCACCCCCCCAGACCCCCCCGACCCCGACCTGAACCGCGGCCCGTCCGATATTCTTTTCTCCCCCCCCCCGCACCTGACCTGATTTGCGGGCCAGCTTAGTAGGAGTCAGCCGATATCCGGCTTTCCAGAGAAGCAGGAAGGGGAATGAGACACGGAACAGTCGCAAGAGGTAGCCTGAACTTTAAAAATTTATATTAAATACAAATTTCCCAGTCTTATAATACCTTCTGAAATCCGAAAAATTTCGAAAACCGAAACTCAGCTGGTCCCAAGGTTTTCGGATAAGGGATAGTGTACCTGTAGTAAGATGGACAGTGGGGAGCATTGAGCACAGTAGGTTAAATAAATTGGAGAGATATAGAAAGACCGAGATAGAGGAAGAGATAGACAGAAAGGCAGAGCTAGAGTGACAGAAAGAGAGATGGAGAGAAAGGTTATGATGGAGAAAGGAGTAGAAGGTTCGCGGCAACAGAAGAATTGCTCAGTGGGGTGAGGATTATGGTAGCTCTGCCATCGCCAGGGCTGAAGAAGATTGCTCAGGCTCATTATTTTCCGATGTCCAATCCCTTACCTTCTGCCAAACCGCAACCAGGACCACCAGCGAGATGATTATGATGACCAACAAGACCAGGATGGTGGCCACAGTGACCAGCTGAGAGCGGAAGCCTGAAGGAAGAAAATTGGAAATGGTGAACGGCTTCACTACTGATGAAAGTTTGTTAAATGTCCTAAAGGGAGGAACTCAAGAAAATTACAATCACCAGGGAAGTGGTACTGAGCAAATTGTTGGAGCTGCGGGCTGACAAGTCCCCGGGTTCTGATGGACTTCATCCTAGGGTCTTAAAAGAAGTGGCTCGTGAGATAGTTGATGCGTTGGTTTTAATTTTCCAAAATTCCCTAGATTCGGGGAAGGTTCCATTAGATTCGAAAATAGCGAATGTAACTCCTTTATTCAAAAAGGGAGGGAGACAGAAAGCAGGAAACTACAGGCCAGTTAGCTTAACATCTGTCATAGGGAAGATGTTAGAAGCTATTATTAAAGACATTATAGCAGGGCACTTAGAAAAGTTCAAAGTAATCAGGCAAAGTTAACATGGTTTTGTGAAAGGGAAATCATGTTCAACCAATTTATTGGAGTTCTTTGAGGAAGTAACATGTGCTGTGGATAAAGGGGAACCGGTGGATGTACTGTACTTAGATTTCCAGAAGGCATTTGATAAGGTGCCACATCAAAGGTTATTGTGGAAAATAAAAGCTCATGGTGTAGGGGGTAACATATTGGCATGGATAGAAGATTGGCTAGCTAACAGGAAACGGAGAGTAGGCGTAAATGGGTAATTTTCTGATTGGCAAGATGTAACGAGTGGTGTGCCACAGGGATCAGTGCTGGGGCCTCAACTTTTTACAATTTATATAAATGACTTTCATTGAAGGGACTGAAGGTATGATTGCTAAATTTGCTGATGACACATAGATAGGTAGGAAAGTAAATTGTGAAGAGGACATAAGGAGGCTACAAAGGGATATAGATAGGTTAAGCAAATGGGCAAAGATCTGGCAAATGGAGTATAATGTGGGAAAATGTGAAGTTGTCCATTTTGACAGGAAGAATATAAAAGCATATTATCTAAATGGTGAGAGATTGCAGAGCTCTGAGATGTAGAGGGATCTGGGTGTCCTAGTGCATGAATCGCAAAAGGTTACTATGCAGGTACAGCAAGTAATTAGGAAAGCTAATAGAATGTTATTGTTTATTGCGAGGGGAATTGAATACAAAAGTAGGGAGGTTATGCTTCAGTTATACGGGGCATTGGTGAGACCACATCTGGAGTACTGTGTACAGTATTGGTCTCCTTATTTAAGGAAGGATGTAAATGCGTTGGAAGCAGTTCAGAGAAGGTTTACTAGACTAATACCTGGAATGGGCGGGTTGTCTTATGAGGAAAGGTTGGACAGGCTAGGCTTGTATCCGCTGGAGTTTAGAAGAGTAAGAGGTGACTTGATTGAAACATATAAGATCCTGAGGGGTCTGGACAGGGTGGATGTGGAGAGGATGTTTCCTCTTGTGGGAGAATCTAGAACTAGGGGTCACTGTTTAAAAATAAGGGGTCACCCATTTAAGACAAGGATGAGGAGAAATTTTTTCTCACAGAGAGTCGTGAGTCTTTGGAACTCTCTTCCTCAGAGCGGTGGAAGCAGAGTCTTTGAATATTTTTAAGGCAGAGGTAGATAGATTCTTGGTAAGCAAGGGGGTGAAAAGTTATTGGGGGTAGGCGGGAATGTGGAGTAATCGGATCAGCCATGATCTTATTGAATGGCGGAGCAGGCTCGAAGAGCCGAATGGCCGACTCCTGCTCCTCCTTCGTATGTTCATATGTAAATAATTAACAGTGGCTCTGCACCAATGGGGCAAAGAAGAGGAACAAGGCATGTAGTTCACAGAAACAACTTGCATTTCGATAGCGCCTTTCATAAGCTCAGGACGTCCCAAAGCGCTGCACACCCAACTTTTGAAGTGTTGTAATGTGGGAAACGTGGCAGCCAATTTCATACAAACAGCAATGATCACGATGTTGGCCCGAGGGATAAACATTGGCCCAGGACACCAGAACTGAATGCAGTATCCAGATGGGGTCTCACCAAGGCTCTGTACAACCCTCTGTATTCTGGCCCCTACCGGTGAAGGTATCTGACCCTCGGTCTCCCCCTCCATCTCCCCCACCCTCTCCAGTCCCCCTGCCTTCTCCTCGCTGTCTCCCACCCACCACCTTCTCCCCCACGTCTCCCCGCATCCACCGTCTCCGTCTCCTCCAGCCGTCTCCCCGCCCCCTCCGCCTCCCCCCGTGTCTCGCTGCCCGTGCCGTCTCCCCCGCCCCCTCCCTGTCTATCAGTCTCCCCACCCCCCCTCCCCACCCCGCCGCCTCGCTCACCGTTGGAAATAAGCTTGACCTCCCGGCTCACGTTTCCAAAGCCGTTCGCGGCGGAGCAACGCACTGCGGCGGTTTCGTCGGCGTGCTCCTGTATGAGGACGCTCTCCACGCGGAAGACTCGGTTATTCTGCAGCTCAGTGATGTGCTTCTCCACCCGGATCCTGCTGGAGTTGATTTTCAGGGGCATCCACTTCCCCTCCTTGTTGCACCTGGAATAATTCACCAGATTCCTTGAGTAGTTGGGAATCCACACGAGCCTCAGACCCTTAAATATTCCACTTGGTCTTTGTAACCACATTGCAAGGCATTTTCACAACAGGCTCTCCCATTCCAGGGCCCAGCTCTGGCGAATCACGAAGTGGCCCCCTTTAATCGGCAAGCCCATCCTCCAACACCACCTATCAGAAGCCTGAACACAGGAGCATACGAACAGGAGGAGGCCATTCAGCCCCTTGAGCCTGTTCCAAAATTCAATCAGATCATGGCTGATCTGTATCTTAACTCCGTCCACCCGCCTTGGTTCTATAATCCTCAATACCCTTCCCTAACAAAAATCTTTCAATCTCAGTTTTGAAATTTTCAATTGACCCCACCAGCCTCAACAGCTTTTTGGGGGAGAGAGTTCCAGATTTCCACCACCCTGTTGTGTGAAGAAGTGCTTCCTGACATCACCCCTGAACAGCCTGGCTCTAATTTTAAGGTTCTGCCCCCTTGTTCTGGACTCCCCCCCCACCAGAGGAAATAGTTTCTCTCTATTTACCCAATCAAATCCTTTAACCAACATAAACACCTCGATTAGATCACCCCTTAATCTTCTAAACTGTCTCATTGAAACTTATAAAATTCTAACAGGACTAGACAGGCTAGATGCAGGAAGGATGTTCCCGATGGCGGGGGAGTCCAGAACCAGGGGTCACAGTCTAAGGATAAGGGGTAAGCCATTTAGGACTGAGATGAGGAGGAATTTCTACACCCAGAGAGTGATGAACCTGTGGAATTCTCTACCACCGAAGGCAGTAGAGGCCAATTCATTAAATATATTCAAGAAGGAGTTAGATATATTTCTTAAGGCTAAAGGGATCAAGGGGTATGGGGAGAAGGCAGGGACAGGGTACTGAATTTGGATGATCAGCCATGATCTCATTGAATGGTGGAGCGGGCTCGAGGGGCCGAATGGCCTACTCCTGCTCCTATCTTCTATGTTTCTATGTCTCGTGTCACAGGACGGCAAGAGGAGAGGGAACGCTGCCCAACACCGACTCTTGCGACGTCCGACAGCCCACAAACATGGAACAGCAGATCTTTAAATTCCATCTCAGGATGTGGGCGTCACTGGGCAAGGGCTGGCATTTATTGCCCATCCCTAGTTGCCCCTTGAGAAGGTGGTGGTGAGCCGCCTTCCTCTTGAACCGCTGCAGTCCGTGTGGTGAAGGTGCTCCCACAGTGCTGTTAGGGAGGGAGTTCCAGGATTTTGACCCAGCGACGATGATACGTCTGAGTTGGGTTGCTGTGTGTGACTTGGAGGGGAATTTGGTTGTTCTCATTGCACCCGCTGCCCTTGTCCTTCTAGGTGGATTGAGAAATAACAGATATCTCAGGCGTTTTCGAACTTTATTACCTCTTCAGGTCCTGGCACGTGTACCAGACGACCTCTGGTAAAGGGGAGCCCTCAGTAACACAGGTCACAGTCTGGATACCGCTGGGTTGAAGATAGTCACTGAGATCCAGGATCCTAGCCGGCACTACACGTTAAAGAAAAGAGAATAGGTGTGGTAAACCGCGGACATCGGAACGCATTCGTTCTCCGTGACTCTCGCTACGTGTTACTCCGGGTTGTTCTCACCTTTTAGATCCCGTGTATTCAGAAACCGAGGCAACGGCTCAAAGGCCAAAGTGCAGGCAAGAGTAGGAGGGAAGGCGAGTTACGTCAACAGGTTTTGGTTAGGTGACGCCAAGCTTCGTATTTTTATAAAGTCTTTGATTGTAGAATTGAAGGGGAGACCGAGGGAGGGGAGGAGTTCCACAGTTTGGAGAGAAGATTGAGGGGAGTGAGGATTCCCTCAGTTTGGAGTGAAGATTGAGGGGAGTGAGGAATCCCCCAGTTTGGAGTGAAGATTGAGGGGAGTGAGGATTCCCTCAGTTTGGAGAGAAGATTGAGGGGGGTGAGGATTCCCTCAGTTTGGAGTGAAGATTGAGGGGAGTGAGGAATCCCCCAGTTTGGAGTGAAGATTGAGGGGAGTGAGGAATCCCCCAGTTTGGAGTGAAGATTGAGGGGGTGAGGAATCCCCCAGTTTGGAGTGAAGATTGAGGGGGGTGAGGATTCCCCCAGTTTGGAGTGAAGATTGAGGGGGTGAGGATTCCCCCAGTTTGGAGTGAAGATTGAGGGGGTGAGGAATCCCCCAGTTTGGAGTGAAGATTGAGGGGGGTGAGGATTCCCCCAGTTTGGAGTGAAGGTTGAGGGGGTGAGGATTCGCTCAGTTTGGAGTGAAGATTGAGGGGGGTGAGGATTCCCTCAGTTTGGAGTGAAAATTGAGGGAGGTGAGGAATCCCTCAGTTTGGAGTGAAGATTGAGGGGGTGAGGATTCCCTCAGTTTGGAGAGAAGATTGAGGGGAGTGAGGATTCCCTCAGTTTGGAGAGGATTGAGGGGGATGAGGATTCCCTCAGTTTGGAGTGAAGATTGAGGGGGGTGAGGAATCCCTCAGTTTGGAGTGAAGATTGAGGGAGTGAGGATTCCCTCAGTTTGGAGCGAAGATTGAGGGGAGTGAGGATTCGCTCAGTTTGGAGCGAAGATTGAGGGGGGTGAGGAATCGCTCAGTTTGGAGTGAAGATTGAGGAGGTGAGGAACCCCTCAGTTTGGAGTGAAGATTGAGGGGAGTGAGGATTAACCCCAGTTTGGAGTGAAGATTGAGGGGGTGAGGATTCGCTCAGTTTGGAGTGAAGATTGAGGGGAATGAGGATTCCCCCAGTTTGGAGAGAAGATTGAGGGGGTGAGGAATTGCTCAGTTTGGAGTGAAGATTGAGGGGGTGAGGATTCCCTTAGTTTGGAGTGAAGATTGAGGGGGGTGAGAATTCCCTCAGATTGGAGAGGATTGAGGGGAGTGAGGATTCCCTCAGTTTGGAGTGAAGATCGAGGGGGTGAGAATTCCCTCAGTTTGGAGAGGATTGAGGGGAGTGAGGATTCCCTCAGTTTGGAGAGGATTGAGGGGAGTGAGGATTCCCTCAGTTTGGAGAGAAGATTGAGGGGAGTGAGGATTCCCTCAGTTTGGAGTGAAGATTGAGGAGGTGAGGATTCCCTCAGTTTGGAGTGAAGATTGAGGGGGGTGAGGAATCCCTCAGTTTGGAGAGAAGATCGAGGGAGGTGAGGAATTGCACATTAGAATGAAGACTGAGTGAGGTGAGGCGTTCCAAAGCGCTTTACAACCAATGAAGTGTAGTCGCTGTTGTAATGTTGGAAACGCGGCAGCCAATTTGCGCATAGCAAGCTCCCACAAACAGTAATGAGATAAATGATCTGTTCTCTGTTTGGGCACTGCTTTAAGGAAATTGGATAAATAATTGAAGGGGAAAAATCTGCAGGGCTCTGGGGAAAGAGCAGGGGGGAGTGGGACTAATTGGAGAGCTCTTTCAAAGAGCTGGCACAGGCACGATGGGCCGAATGGCCTTCTTCCGTGCTGTATGGTTCTATATCTCTATGGTAATCTCTTTAGTGAATGTTGATTGAGGGACAAATATTGACCCAGGACACCGGGGAGAACTCCTCCTGCTCTTCTTCAAAATAGTGCCGTGGGATCTTTTACGTCCACCTGAGAGAGCAGATACGTTTTCACTGGGACACCATCGCCCGTCAGCTAGAGATTTTGTTCAGTAATGAATTCCTTCACAATGAGGTGGAGCACAAAGTGTAAAATTCTCACCATTTACTCTTAAAGTGAAGGTAAACTCCTCCTTGCTGTCGTCATTCCAAACATGAATGCTGTAATTACCAAAGTCTTCTTCCTTCACACGGATGAGGTTGAGTACGCACTGGTACCTGGTGGGGGTGGAAAGGGAATGATACCAGTCAGTGCGATGCTGGGGGACGTGTCCGGGGGAAGCGCAGGATTAAAAGGATTACGATATCACATTTTTTATTTATCCGTTCCTGGGACGTGGGCGTCACCGGCAAGGCCAGCATTTATTGCCCATCCCTAATTGCCCTCGAGAAACATAGACATAGAAACAGAAGATAGGAGCAGGAGTAGGCCATTTGGCCCCTCGAGCCTGCTCCGCCATTCAATGAGATCATGGCTGATCATCCAAATTCAGTACCCTGTCCCTGCCTTCTCTCCATATCCCTTGATCCCTTTAGCCTTAAGAAATATATCTAACTCCTTCTTGAATATATTTAATGAATTGGCCTCAACTGACTTCTGTGGTAGAGAATTCCACAGGTTCACCACTCTCTGGGTGAAGAAATTCCTCCTCATCTCTGTCCTAAATGGCTTACCCCTTATCCTTAGACTGTGACCCCTGGTTCTGGACTCCCCGACCATCAGGAACATCCTTCCTGCATCTAGTCTGTCCAGTCCTGCCAGAATTTTATAAGTTTCAATGAGATCCCCTCTCATTCTTCTAAACTCCGGCGAGTACAAGCCCAATCGACCCAGTCTCTCCTCATACGTCATTCCTGCCATCCCAGGTATCGCCTGGTGAATCTTCGCTGAACTCCTTCCATGGCAAGAATATCCTTCCTCAGATAAGGTGACCAAAACTGCACACAATACTCAAGGTGCGGTCTCACCAAGGCCCTGTACAACTGCAGCAAGACATCCTTGTTCCTGTACTCAAACCCTCTCGCTACGAAGGCCAACATATCATTTGTCTTCTTAACCGCCTGCTGCACCTGCATGCTTACCTTCAGCGACTGGTGCACAAGGACACCCAGTTATCTTTGCACTTCCCCTTCTTCCAATCTATTGCCATTCAGATAATAATATGCCTTCCTGTTTTTGACACCAACGTGGATAACCTCACATTTATCCATGTTATATTGGATCTGCCATGCTTCTGCCCAATCACCCGACCTGTCCAAATCATCCTGTAGTTTCTCGGCATCCTCCTCACAGCACACACGCCCACCCAGCTTTGTGTCATCTGCAAATTTGGAGATATTACATCTAGTTCCCTTGTCTAGATCATCATTAATATATATGCGGTGGTGAGCCGCTTTCTTGAACCTATTACAATGGGGGTCATTTTAACCTAACTCATCGGGTGGGAAACCCAGGGGCTCGGGTGGAACACTGGTGTAACACCCCACCCAATATTACTTTCCGTTGACTTTAATGGAGGGTAAAAATCATGCGGGTGTGAAACCATCAATCAGTTGGACCGACTCCAGTCAGTTTCCCGACGGGTGCGTTCGGTTAAAATTGCCCCACAATGAATCACTTCTGAAATGCGATACCCTTACCTAAAAATCTACCGATCTCAGTCGTGAAGGTTTCAATTGACCTCCAGCATCCACAGCCCTTTGGGGGAAGAGAGTTCTAGATTTCATCATCCCTATCTCTGTAATCTCGAGGAGGAGGACAGTAGCAGTGTGTTTGTGCTAGGCCGATGTAGCAGAGACTGGCCTCCAACTGTCCTGGATCCCCTTGCCATTGGACCAAGACCTTGCTCTGTCAAGCCCGTGTGGTAGCTGGTGTGCAATGGCTACCCCACGTTAAAAGAATTCACGCACAGGCATCTTCCACCCTTTAAAATGAAGTTCGGGACCTGGAACGTCAGGACTCTCGTGGACAACCCCAACAGCGACAGAGACTGTAGGTCCCGCATTAGACTCATCAGTCACCTGAGAACTCATTTTTAGTGTGGAAGCAAGTCATCCTCAATTCCGAGGGATTGCCTCAGAAGAAGAAGAAGAATGATACAGCACAGAAGGAGGCCATTCAGCCCATCATGCCTGTGCCGGCTCTTTGCCACTCCCCGCCTGCTCTTTCTCCATAGCTCTGCACTCCTTCTATTCCTTTTTCCCTCTAGTTTCCCCTTAAATGCATCTCTGCTATTTCCCTCAACTACTCTAAGTTACCTGAATTGCCCATTGGGTTTATTGGTGACTATCTGCCCCCGAGAATTGTGGTGGCTGGATGGAAATAATACAAACGTTTACCTGTTTTCTCCCAGTGATTTGTTGCTAAACGTCACTTGATTGGTCCTTTCGTTGAAGGCCACGTTGTCCTTCAGCCACCTGACAGTGGGGGCCGGGTACGCTGTTATATTCACCGCAAACATTTTCACCTCGGACAGTTCCGCGTATTCCGTGTCACTCAGATCGGTCTTGAGCTCAACAAATCCATTCGCTGTAAAGACATCACACAGAATCATAGAATCGATCAGCACAGGAGGAGGCCATTCGGCCCATCGTGCCTGTGCCGGCTCTTTGAAAGAGCTCTCCAATTAGTCCCTATCCCTTCCCCCACACCCTTGCAAATTTCCTCTTTTCGAGTATTTATCCAAATCCCTTTTGAATCTGCTTCCCCCCCCCTTTCCGGTAGTGCATTCCAATTCACAACAACTCGCTGCGTAAAAAATGTCTCTTCATCTCACCCTCTGGTTCTTTTGCCAATTATCTTCAATCTGTGTCCTCTGGTGACCGACCCTCCTGCCGGTGGACACAATTTCTCCCTGTCTACTCTCGGCAAAGCCCCTCATGATTTTGAACACCTCTATTAAGTCTCCCCTTAACCTTCTCTGCTGCAAGGAGAACAACCCCAGCTTCTCCAGTCTCTCCACATCACGGAAGTAAATTGTGATTTTGACCCAAATGTATCATTGAGTTTAAGATCTGGTTTGGTGAGGGTCACAGTTCATTGGTGACCAACATAAAGGACCACACAAGAGAGGGCATTCTAGGATCAGGGAATGGTAACTTGGTCCCACTCGCCTACTCCATCCTGAATGATCTAAACTCAACCTTCTCATCCTATCCCCCCAATTCCTACAGTCTGTGGTCTCCGGACCTCAGTTATACCATTCCATTCAGTGTGCTTGCCTGGTAATCTACACCACAACTTGTTTATTCCTCCAGAGAAGTCTGAGGTGATACATTTTGATAGGAATGCCAGAACTTCGGGTCCCCACGGGTGAGTATGCGCTGGGTACTCACCCGTAGGCCCAACGAAAGTGCCGGTTTCGTGCATGCACTGCGCATGCGCGGGAAACCGGAATTTCCGTTCCCTTAAAGGAAGGGGTTCACAGGTCGAACGCGTGCGCCGGAGAGGCAGCGCGTGCGCATGGAACTTCCGGTTTTTTTGCAGCTTTCTCCGGGAGGGTAAGTCTCCAGGAGCTACGCTTATAAAAAGCAGGCGCAAGGCCTGCTTTTAACAAGGTAAGTGGTGAATTAAGTAAAATTAAAACATTTTTTCCACAGGTTTATTATTTTTAAATACTTTAAAGAAAGGTAAGTTTATTTTTAGCCCCGTTAGAAACTGTAATAAATGTTTTCAAAAATTTAAATTATTGTTTAAAATAGTTATTTTATGTAATTTATAGTTATTTTAAAAATGTGATTTAAAAAAAAAATTATTTGAAGTTTTAGTTATGTTTTGGGGCTGATTTGTATTCATAGATTTGACAGCCCTTCCTGTCAAATCTATGAATGAAGCATTCCCTGCTACCATTGGCTCTCCATGGCCCACGTGATTCCAGGGGACGCTTCGAACTAACTGCGCCCCTGGGATACGCAAGCGCTGCGCGCCGGCAGTTGGAGGAGGCCCAGGATCGGAATCCCATGCGGGCCCACAGCGCAACGGCCGGCGCGCTAGGTAAGTGCAGGTCGGGGGCTTGCACCCGCGGGAAGCCTCCGACCCGAATTTCTGGGCCATTAATATAAACTAAATGGTCCAATTTTAAAGGGGGTGCAGGAACAGAGAGACCCGGGGGTGTTTGTGCACAAATCTCTGAAGGTGACAGGACAGGTTAACAAAGCAGTTAATAAAACACACGGGATCCCGGGCTTTATAAATAGAGGCAGAGTACAAAAGCAAGAAAGTTATGCTAAACCTTTACAAGACACTAGTTTGGCCCCAGTTGGTGTCCAATTCTGGGCACCGCACTTTAGGAAGGAGGTGAAGGTTTTGGAGAGGGTGCAGAGGAGATTTACTAGAATGGTTCCAGGGAGGAGGGACTTCAGTTACGTGGAGAGACTGAAGAAGCTGGGGTTTGTTCTCCTTGGAGCAGAGAAGGCTAAGAGGAGATTTGATAGAGGCGTTTAAAATCATGAAGGGTTGAGATAGAGTAAATAAAGAGAAACTGTTTCCAATGGCTGAAGGGTCGAGAACCAGAGGGCACAGATTTAAGGTGATTGGCCAAAGAACCAGAGGCGACAGGAGGAAAAATTTATTTGCGCAACGAGTGGTTAGGATTTGGAATGCACTGCCTGATAGGGCGGTGGAGGCAGATTCAATAGTAGTCTTCAAAAGGGAATTGGAGAAATACTTGAAGGAGAAAATATTGCAGGAATATGGGGAAAGAGCGGGGGAGTGGGACTGACTGGATTGCTCTTCGAAAGAGCCGGCGCAGACTCGATGGGCCGAATGGCCTCCTTCTGTGCTGTACTATTCTACGATTCTAAGTACTTTCGAAGTGCGGTCACTGTTGTAATATAGGAAACGTGGCAGCTAATTTGCACACAGCAAGCTCCCACAAACGGCAATGTGATAAATGACCAGTTAATCTGTTTTTTTAGTGATGTTGATTGAGGGATAAATATTGGCCAGGACACTGTGCTTCTTTGAAATAGTGTCATGGGATCTTTTACATCCACCTGCGAGAGCAGATGGGGCCTCAGTTTAACGTCTCATCCGAAAGACGGCACCTCCGACAGTGCAGCGCTCCCTCAGTACTGCCCCTCCGACAGTGCAGCGCTCCCTCAGTACTGCCCCTCCGACAGTGCAGCGCTCCCTCAGTACTGCCCCTCCGACAGTGCAGCGCTCCCTCAGTACTGCCCCTCCGACAGTGCAGCGTTCCCTCAGTACTGCCCCTCCGACAGTGCGGCGCTCCCTCAGTACTGCCCCTCCGACAGTGCGGCGCTCCCTCAGTACTGCCTCTCCGACAGTGCGGCGCTCCTTCAGTACTGACCCTCAGACAGTGCGGCACTCCCTCAGTACTGCCCCTCCGACAGTGCGGCGCTCCCTCGGTACTGACACTGGGAGTGTCGGCCTGGACTTTTGTGCTCAGGTTTCTGAAGTGGGGAATAACAACAGAAAAATGCTGGAAAAACTCATCAGGCCAGGCGACATCCGTGGAGAGAGAAACAGAGTCAATGTTTCGGGTTGAAACACTTCTACAGAATAGACCCGAAACATCGACTCTATTTTCTCTCCACGGATGTTGCCTGGCCTGCTGAGTTTTCCCAGCGTTTTCTGTTGTTATTTCGGATTTCCAGCATCCGCAGTATTTTGCTATCGTATTTCTGGAGTGGGGACTTGAAGCCGCAACCTTCTGACTCAGAGGCGAGAACGAGTGCTGCCCACTGAGCCACGGCTGAACTTTGAGGCAAACAACAGGCTGCCACTTTTGCGACATTTCACGATGCAGCTGGAGTTACTGCAGCTCAGAGCCTGGTCTCAGATTTAGCACCGTCCCCCCACCCACCCCGAATCTGCCTGCTCCAAGTGACCTCGGCCATGTTCATTCAGAAAGATTTACCCACCAAGAACGGCAATTTGCAGAGATTTTTCTTCGAACTGGTCCTCGTAATAATATCCTTGGACAGAGCAGTTGTACCATCCGGAATCTTCCAGTGTGGCCCGCTCCAAATCCAGGGTTGAGTTCACCTCCTGGCCCCCGTCAGATACGGTTACACGAGCTCCCTGAACAAAGAAGAGGAGGCGGATTCAGATCTGCTCCCGAGTAAAGATACGGAGAACTGCTCTTAGGTGTCGAAAACTATCAGGGAGAGGAAATCCAGTGGGAGTGTTTCCTGTTCAAACGACATTGTGTGACTCCAGTGGCAGTGCTGAGGGAGCGCTGCACTGTCAGGGGGCAGTACTGAGGGAGTGCTGCACTGTCGGAGGGGCAGTATTGAGGGAGCCCTGCACTGTCAGGGGGCAGTACTGAGGGAGTGCTGCACTGTCGGAGGGGCAGTACTGAGGGAGCGCTGCACTGTCGGAGGGGCAGTACTGAGGGAGTGCTGCACTGTCGGAGGGGCAGTACTGAGGGAGTGCTGCACTGTCGGAGGTGCCGTAATTTCAGTGTAGACATTAAACCGACGCCCCGCCTGCTCTCTCAGGTGGACGTAAAAAAAGATCCCACGGCCACTGTTTCGAAGAAGAGCAGGGGAGTTCTCCCCGGTGTCCTGGGGCTGATATACCTAACCTTGGGAGTGTTTGATGGGACAGTGTAGAGGGAGCTTTACTCTGTATCTAACCCGTGCTGTACCTGCCCTGGGAATATTTGATGGGACAGTGTAGAGGGAGCTTTACTCTGTATCTAACCCGTGCTGTACCTGCCCTAGGAGTGTTTGATGGGACAGTGTCGAGGGAGCTTTACTCTGTATCTAACCCCGTGCTGTACCTGCCCTGGGAGTGTTTGATGGGACAGTGTCGAGGGAGCTTTACTCTGTATCTAACCCCGTGCTGTACCTGCCCTGGGAGTGTGATGGGACAGTGTCGAGGGAGCTTTACTTTGTATCTAACCCGTGCTGTACCTGCCCTGGGAGTGTTTGATGGGACAGTGTAGAGGGAGCTTTACTCTGTATCTAACCCGTGCTGTACCTGCCCTGGGAGTGTTTGATGATGACAACTGACACCTGAGATGCAAATGTTTCCTGTCTTCAACTCATGGATATCAGCGCAGGGAAACACACCATTTTTCATAGAATTACATAAAACTTTACAGCACAGAAACAGGTCATTCAGCTCAACCAGTCCATGCCAGCATTTATGCTCCACTCGAACCTCCTCTCGTCCTTCCTATTCTAACTCTATCAGCATAACCCTCGATTCCCTTCTCCCTCATATGCTTATCTAGCTTCCCCTTAAATGCATCTGTACTATGCGCATCAACTAGAGAGCGTTTCCACTTGTGGGGAAGAGCAAAACTAAAGGCCATCAATATTAGATAATCACCAAGAAATCAAACAGGGAATTCAGAACATAAGAATTAGGAGCAGGAGTCGGCCATTCGGCCCCTCAAGCCTGCTCCGCCATTCAATAAGATCATGGCTGATCTTCGACCTCAACTCCACTTTCCCGTCCGATCCCAATATCCCTTGAATCCCCGAGAGTCCAAAAATCTATCGATCTCAAACTTGAATGTACTCAACGACTCAGCATCCACAGCCCTCTGGGGCAGAGAATTCCAAAGATTCACCACCCTCTGAGTGAAGAAATTCCTCCTCATCTCAGTCTAGACTCTCCAGCCAGGGGAAACAACCTCTCAGTATCGACCCTGTCAGAATCTGATATGTTTCAATGAGATCACCTTTCATTCCTCTAAACTCCAGACAGTATCGGCCCAATCTACTCAATCTCTCCTCATAGGACAGCCCTCTCATCCCAGGAATCAATCTGGTGAACCTTCGTTGCACCGCCTCCAAGGCAAGTATATCCTTCCTCAGATAAGGGGGGGAAAATTGAGTCGCCCCGAAAAAATTAGCGCACCCGTGGCCGTAATTCACCAGTAGCGCCGCAAGAGGGAAGCGGGGTGCTACTGGAAGCGCCCCGCCTCCCTCCTGGGGCGCTGCGAGGGAATATCGCGGCGCTACGTGCCACGGTACTGCAGGCCTTCCTCCCCTTCTTAAAGGGGAGAGGCCTAGCGCAGCGCGACCCGGGGCCCAGCTGGGCCACCAGGGATCAGAGTGCCGGGCTCACGGAACACAGCCGGCACTCCGCGGCGGGGGGGGGGCTGGTCAGGAGGCCGGGGACGGCAACGGGGGCAGGTGTTGGCAGGCGGCCAGCAACAAAAATGTCCGGCGGGCACCTCCGCTTTAATTAGCGCCGCCCCGGCCGCAGGTAGGCCCCCTGACCACGTCGGACATAGCGTCCGGCGATAAGTCAGGGGGCGCTACCGAAGATCGCGCCCGGGGCGCCACTGTTAACCTTCCGCTGAATTTCGCGGGAGGCGTTGGCGGCGCCACGCCTGGGCGCTAGTTGCTTTGCGCCCCGTTAGCGCCCACCAAAACTGTGCCCAGTACCCCAGGTGTGGTCTCACCAAGACCCTGTACAATTGTAGTAAGACTTCTTTACTCTTATACTCCAACCCCCTTGCAATAAAGGCCAACATGCAGAAACTTCTTTACCCAGAGAGTGTGGAACTCGCTACCACAGGGAGAAGGGAATAGAGGGTTACGCTGATAGAGTTAGATGAGGAAGGATGGGAGGAGGCTCGAGTGGAGTATGGACTGGTTGGGCCGAATGGCCCGTTTCTGTGCCGTATATCCGGTGCAATCCTATGTAACTGCTCCCTGTGGTAGCGAGTTCCACACGCTCACCAGAAGACTTTTGAACTATTTCGATGTTGTGTTCTGGCTCCCAGCACAAGCCTCAGTTAAACACTCCGCAAACTCACCATCTTCCGTGGGTAGTGCCAGAAGAAATCCAGCAGTTCGGTATTTGCTGAACAGGTGACACTGATAGGCTCTCCCCGTTTGACCATGGTTCGTGAAGCATGAAGTTCAATGTCAAGATCGTCAGAAGCTGCGAAAGAGAAATAACTCCGTTAAATTATAATCATCTTTAGATCATTAACAACAACAACTTGTATTCATAGAGCGCCTTTAACATAGTAAAACATCCCAGGGCGCTTCACAGGAGCGATTATCAAACAAAGTTTGCCACCGAGCCATGAGATATTAGGGCAAGTGGTCAAAAGCTTGGTCAAAGAGGTCGGTTTTAAGGAGCGTCTTAAAGGAGAGAGAGGCGGTGAGGTTTACATAGAAACATACATAGAAACTAGGAGCAGGAGTAGGCCATTCGGCCCTTCGAGCCTGCTCCGCCATTCAACGAGATCATGGCTGATCATCCAAACCCTAGCACCCGGTCCCTACACCGACAGCCATCCCACCCAAGCCCTATCCCCGTAACCCTGTAACCCCACGTATTTAATCCCCCCTAACACTAAGGGCCAATTTTTTATCATGGCCAATCAACCTAACCCGCACATCTTTAGAGCTCGGGGCCCAGGCAGCTGAAGGCACGGCCACCAATGGTGGAGCGATGCAATTCGGGGATGCGCAAGAGGCCAGAATTGGGGGAGCGCAGAGATCTCGGAGGGTTGTAGTGCTGGAGGAGGTTACAGAGATAGGGAGGGGGGCGAGGGAGGGATTTGAACACAAGGATGAGAATTTTAAATTTAAGGCATTGCTGGCCCCGGAGCCAATGTAGGTCAGCGAGCACAAGGGGGTGATGGGTGAACGGGACTTGGTGTGTGTTAGGACACGGGGTAGCAGAGCTTTGGATAAGCTCAAGTTAACAGAGGGTGGGAGATGGGAGGCCGGACAGGAAAGTCTGGAGGTAACAGTCATGGATGAGGGTTTCAGCAGCAGATGAGCTGAGGCAGGGGCGGAGACGGGCGATGCTACCGAGGCGGTCTTTGATGAAGGAGGAGGTCACCTTTAAACGTTTCCACGATGTATTCCTCGGACGTTCTCTCCTCTCCCTTTAACGTGGCCTTGCACACGTAGGTCCCGTCCTCGAACTTGCCGAGAAAGCCTTGCTTCTTGTCGTAGGGCGAGTCCAGGAGCGTTTCGGTCTCCACGTGATGGAGCGTGACCTGGAGGGCGGGATTGGTCACTAGGCACGGGATGGCGAAAGCCACCGAATCTTCCATCATGATGATCAGCTCGTGCTGGCTTTGTGGCCGGAACCACAGGTCGGGATCTGTAAGAGAAACATAATTTCTGCCATTTTGCTTTCCTTTCAGAGTGCAGCGCGCGCTGCATAGGTTGTACACAAGTCCTCGACTGAGTCGCAACATCTGCTCTGAAGTTCGATGGTATGGAGTCGTAACCACACCTTATATTGGCATCCCTCTCCTTCAAACAGCTGATGGTTGATTCCACAGGAGGAACAGAGGGGTGAAAACTGGGCTCCCGAGATAGGGACCCGGGGAACATTGAATCCTCTGGGTTTCCTGCTCCTAATCTCTGTCCGGTGAGCCCTGCCGGAAGGGTGTGGCTAGACATAAGGATTTAGGAACATAGGGACAGGCGGAGGCCATTCAGCCCCTCGAGCCTATTCCGCCATTCAATGAGATCATTGGATCATAGGGCTTGCTGGATAAACAAAGATCCAAGGTCCATCTGATTCGCCTTTTACCATCCTGGCAGTCCCATGATCCAACAATAATGGAGTTGTTGACTGATCACGGCGATCAATCGCTATCAAAGGGCAGGATTTTCATTGGGCCGTGGAGGCGGGATTGGAGGCGTGTGGGGGGTTAACATCTCGAAATCGGCGGGGGGGCACGAACCCATCCCGCCCCCAACCTGCCTCCATGCCAGTTTCAAAGGAGGCGGATACCCGCCCCGCACTGGGACCCGCCTCCCCGAGGCGGAAAGGGGATTAGTGCCAATTAACTGCCTAACAGGTAGTTTTTAGCCTAATCCCTATTTTCATCCCTGAAGTGTGGGATTCCCGACGGCTCCAAACCACGCCAAGTTAGCGAGGTGGACCGTCGGGCCGAAGGGCTCGGAGGGGTCAAGATGTCCAGTGTTCAGGTGAGTGATGGGTGCATGAGTGCAGAGGTAAGTGTGTTTGGTGTGTGTAAAGTGTTAAGAAGTTTTATTTACCTTTACTTCTTCCTGCAGCCTTCCTTCTTTCAGGTCTCGGGAGTCCCTCATCTCACCGGCACAGAAAGCAGAATGGCCGCGAGCTGTCAAAAGTTGCAGCATTCAGCTTTCTGTTCTGGAGAGATCTCTAAATCAGCGTGACAGGAAGGAATTAACTTGGAGTACAGATTGTCAGTGTTTGACAGCTTCAAACAGCTGTCAAACACTGATATTTCATCTGTCAAAAGCTCTTGACAGGTGAAATGTCAATTTATGACATCACCTGTTGCCGGGTGGCCCTTAATTGGCCTGCTGAGTCAGCTGGGCGGGCTCAACAAGGTCAATCAAGTCAAAATTGCGTGGGTTGGCCACAAATCGATGGAGGCGGGACTACAACCCCGAAAGTGGGAGTCCCGCCTCCTCAATCAAAATCCAGCCCAAAGAGCCTACAACAGACCCAGACACGAGGCGAGGAAAACCCCCAGTGGGGGAGAGCTTTGGGAACCAGAGGTCCAAAGTCACCTGTTCCTCCTGAGCTCGCCACACTCCATGTCTCAAATTACTCAGATACTGGATCCCAAAATATTATTTTCATGGCTGATCTGTGCCTTTGCTCCATAACCCTTGATACCCGATACCCAACATAAATCTATCGATAAAATAAAAGCAAAATACTGCGGGTGCTCGAAATCTGGAATAAAAACAGAAAATGCTGGAGATACTCAGCAGGTCAGGCAGCGTCTGTGGGGAGAGAATCAGAGTTAACGTTTCAGGTCGATGACCCTTCGTCAGAACCGTTCATTCAGTCTTGGAAACCACTATTGACCCCCCAACATCCACAGCCTTTTGGGATGTGCAGGTCTGTGGGGAAAGAGCAGTGTGGGGGGCGGGGGGGGGGTCTAATTGGAGAGCTCTTTCAAAGAGCCGGCACAGGCACGATGGGCCGAATGGCCTCCTTCTGTGTTGTCAGATTCATATTGAACACACCAAGTTATGTGGCCCCGTAAATAGTGTAGGCGGGAGCAGAAAGCTGCAAAGGGACATTGATAGATTCAGTGGGTGGGCGAGAAACTGTGGCAGATGGAGTTCAATGTGGGGAAGTGCGAGGTCATCCACTCTGGATCTGAGAAAGATCGATCAGAGAATTCTCTAAACGGCGAGAAGCTGGGAACTGTGGAGGAGTCGAGAGATTGAGGGCTCCAAGTACAGAAATCACTAAAAGTTAGTGGCCAGGTACAAAAACAATTCAAAACGCTAATGGAATGTTGGCCTTGATGACACGAAGTTAGGTGCCACGGTAAATCGTGTAGACGGGAGCAGAAAGCTGCAAAGGGACATTGATAGATTCAGTCAGTGGACAAAACTCTAAGGGGGCTGGAATACAAAGGGATGGAGGTAACGTTACAGTTATATAAATCACACAGAAAGAAATCACACAGAAACCCCACAGTGCAGATAGAGGCCATTTCGGCCCATCGAGCCTGCACCGACACATATCCCACCCGATCCCCGTAACCCCTACACCAACACATATCCCACTCTATCCCCGTAACCCCACATATTTAATCCCCCTAACACTAAGGGTCAATTTATCATAGCCAATCAACCTAACCCGCACATCTTTGGAGTGTGGGAGGAAACCGGAGCACCCGGAGAAAACCCACGCAAACACGGGGAGAATGTGCAAACTCCACACAGACAGTCGCCCGAGGCCGGATTCGAACCCGGGTCCCTGGCGCTGTGAGGCAACAGTGCTAACCACTATGCCACCGTGCTGCTCTGGTTTGACCCCAGTTCTGGGCCCCGCACCTCAGGACGGATATATCGGCCTCGGAGGGGGAGCAGCGTAGATTCACCAGAATGATCCCGGGGCTAAAAGGGTTAAATCGTGAGGACAGACTGAGCTTGTATTCCCTCGAGTTTAGAAGATTAGGGGGTGATTTAATTGAGGTGTTTAAGATGATTAAAGGATTTAATAGATAGCTAAGGACAAATTATTCCCTCTGGTGGAAGAATCCAGACAAGAGGGCATGGCCTTAAAATTAGAGCCAGGTCATTCAGGGGTGATGTCAGGAAGCACTTCTTCACACAAAGGCGGAAAAATTCAGTTGTTTGCGCCTCCCGTTAGCGCCTTAAGGGGGCGCTAATGGGGCACAAAGCAACTAGCGCCCGGGCGTGGCGATGTTTGCGCCGCTCGCGAAATTAACTAGACGTTTCGCGGCGGCGCTAAACACTACCGCCACGATCTCCTGCGCCGGCAGATCGTGACGTCAGTCGAGTGCGCAATGCCCCGTTAGCGCCCGGGACCGGATATTGAGTGGCGCCCCCTGCCTTACCGCCTGCCGCGAGCAACGACAGGTTGAGGGGAGCGTTTTGCAGTTAGGAAGGGACTGGGGGAGCGCTATTTAAAGGCGACCGCTTCCTGCCTTTTTTTGTTGGTGACAGTTTTGCAAAACGCACTCAGAGAGAGAGAGAGAGAGAGAGAGAGACACTTCTGGAGAGATTCAACGCTGTGTGAAGGAGTTTTGGGTACTGAGCAGCACTTTGCAGGTTCATTTTGATTGGCCCTTCCTTGCTTCGCCAGCGCTCTGAGGTAGCGCCTCGCTCCTCGGCCTTTGCGCCTTAAGACAGGTGTGAAGCGCCTGATTTAGCGCTCCAATCACCTCCGGGGCGATAAAAGCCAAGTTTGCCGTCGGAGGCGATAATTAGCGCCAGGCGTTAAACTTTGCGCACGGCCGATAATGGCGCCCCAAACGGGGCGATACTGAATTTTTCCCCCAAAGTGTAGTGGAGGTTATGCTTGAACTGTATAAAACACTAGTTAGGCCACAGCTAGAGTACTGCGTGCAGTTCTGGTCACCACATTACAGGAAAGATGTGATCGCGCTAGAGAGGGTACAGAGGAGATTTACGAGGAAGTTGCCAGGACTGGAGAATTTTAGTTATGAGTGAAGATTGGATAGGCTGGGGTTGTTTTCTTTGGAACAGAGGAGGCTGAGGGGAGACTTGATTGAGGTGTATAAAATGATGAGGGGCCTCGATAGAGTGGATAGGAAGGACCTATTTCCCTTAGCAGAGAGGTCAATAACCAGGGGCAGAGATTTAAAGTAATTGGTAGAAGGATTAGAGGGGAGTTGATGAAAACTTCTTTCACCCAGAGGGTGGTGGGGGTCTGGAACTCACTGCCTGAAAGGGCGGTAGAGGCAGAGACCCTCATCACATTACAAAGTACTTGGATATAGAAACATAGAAGATAGGAGCAGGAGTAGGCCATTCGGCCCCTCGAGCCTGCTCCGCCATTCAATGAGATCATGGCTGATCATCCAAATTCAGTACCCTGTTCCTGCCTTCTCCCCATATCCCTTGATCCCTTTAGCCTTAAGAAATATATCTAACTCCTTCTTGAATATATTTAATGAATTGGCCTCAACTGCCTTCTGTGGTAGAGAATTCCACAGGTTCACCACTCTCTGGGTGAAGAAATTCCTCCTCATCTCAGTCCTATGCACTTGAAGTGCCGTAACCTACAGGGCTACGGACCAAGAGCTGGAAAGTGGGATTAGGCTGGAGAGCTCTTTGTCGGCCGGCACAGACACGATGGGCCGAATGGCCTTCTTCTGTGCTGTAAATTTCTATGATTCTATGAGATCTGGAACTCTCTCCCCTGGGGGGGGGGGGGGGGGTGGCGGGAGGGGGGGGGGTTCAGTTGAAAAATTCAAAACTGAGATTAATAGAGTTTTGTTGGTTATGGGTAGTAAGGGTTATGGAACCAAGGTGGGTAAATGGAGTTAAGATACAGATCAGCCGTGATCTGATTGAATGAAGGAACAGGGTCGTGGGGCTGAATGGCCTCCTCCTGTTCCGACGTTCCCAATGTTTCCACTAACCGTTGTGAAAAATTGCTTCACCCTTTCACTCCTCAATGGCCTCGCTCTAATTTAAGTTTGAAGAAGAATCTCCTGGTCGAGGTCAGGGCCAAGCGTGCGATGTTTGAATTTCAGAGCGAGTGTCACTGACCTGGCACAAAGATGTAGACGCTCATTATCTCCGTTTTATTCGCGATGCAGATGTACTCTCTGCTGTGATAACCGGTTACGTTGTTTATGTGCAGCAAAGGGCCGTCAGGGTAGACATTCGCGACTGTATCGTAGATCCAATCAACGAGCCCATTCCCGGAGCAGTTCAGAGTGATGTTGGAGGACGGTTCGAGGGTGATCTCTTGAGATTCCAAGTGACTTTCAGAACTGTCACCGAGAGAATAAGTAAACAGGAATCCTAAAATAAACACACAGATGTCACAAAGAAAACAGTGGTTACTTACACAGGTCTAACAAGAATCCCTGTCTATGAGAAGGAGCTCAGTGTCACTGGCATTTTCCCAGGGGTCACAATCAACAACAACGTGCATTTATATAGCGCCTTTAACATAGTAAAATGTCCCAAGGTGCTTCACAGGAGTGATTATCAAACAAAATTTGACACTCAGCCACACAAGGAGGTAGGTTTTAAGGAGCCTCTTAAAGAAGGAGAGGCGGAGAGGTTTAGGGAGGGAATTCCAGAGCTTAGGGCCTCAGGCAGCTGAAGGTACGGCCACCAATGCTGGGGTTAAGGAAGTGGGGGATGGATAAGAGGTTACAACTGGAGGAGCGCAGAGATCTGGGAGGGTTGCAGGGCTGGAGGAGGTTACAGAGATAAGGAGGGGTGAGGGCCATGGAGGGATTTGATAACAGAGGATTAGAATTTTAAAATTGAGACATTGCCGGGCCGGGAGCCAATGTAGGTCAGCGAGCACAGGAATGATGAGTGAACGGGACTGGATGCAAGTTAGGACATTGGGCAGTGAGGGGTGAACGGGACTGGGTGTGAGTTAGGACACGGGGCAGTAAGCACAGTGGGTGATGGGTGAACGGGACTGGGTGTGAGTTAGGACATGGGGCAGTGAGCACAGGGGGTGATGGGTGAACGGGACTGGGTGCGAGTTAGGACACGGGGCAGTGAGCACAGGGGGTGATAGGTGAATGGGACTGGGTGTGAGTTAGGACACGGGGCAGTAAGCACAGTGGGTGATGGGTGAACGGGACTGGGTGTGAGTTAGGACATGGGGCAGTGAGCACAGGGGGTGATGGGTGAACGGGACTGGGTGCGAGTTAGGACACGGGGCAGTGAGCACAGGGGGTGATAGGTGAATGGGACTGGGTGTGAGTTAGGACACGGGGCAGTGAGCACAGGGGGTGATGGGTGAACGGGACTGGGTGCGAGTTAGGATACGGGGCAGTGAGCACAGGGAGTGATGGGTGAACGGGACTTGGTGCGAGTTAGGACACGGGGCAGTGAGCACAGGGGGTGATGGGTGAACGGGACTGGGTGTGAGTTAGGACACGGGGCAGCAGTGCTTTCGATGAGCTGAAGTTTACAGAGGCTGCAAGGTGGGAGATCGGCCAGGAGAACACTGAAATAGTCAAAATAACAACAGAAAATGCTGGAAAAACTCAGCAGGCCAGGCAACATCCGTGGAGAGAGAAATAGAGTCAACGTTTCAGGTCGAAACCCTTCATCAGGACTGAGAAAAACACAGGAAATGAAACCGATTAAAAGGCAGTTTGGGGGCTGGGAAATGGGGGAGGGGATGAAAGAAGAGGCATTAAGAGATATTAAAGGAGAGACGAGATGGTAATAGGACAGGTAAAGAGACAGACAATGGCTCTAGATGAAGTGTGAAATGCGCTGGCAGAGTGACAGACAGCTGCCATGTGGGAGAGAGAAAAGGAAAAGGAAAAGGCAGAAACCAAAGGTGTCGATAAAATATATAAAAATATAATAGGGGCCGAGGTTATGATGTGAAATTGTTGAACTCGATATTGAGTCCGGAAGGCTGTAAAGTGCCTAATTGGAAGATGAGGTGCTGTTCCTCGAGCTTACGCTGAGCTTCAGTGGAACAATGCAAGGGCCCGAGTACAGTGAGGTCCGAGTGGGAATGGGGCGGTGAATTAAAATGACAGGCGACCGGAAGCTTGGGGTCACCCTTACGGACTGAACGGAGGTGTTCCGCAAAGCGGTCACCCAATAGTCAAGTCTGGAGGCAACGAAGGCAGGGATTAACATAACCACTTGCGGCAGCCTTAGCCTAGATTATGTGCTTAGTTCCTGACGTGTGGGGTTTAACCCTTGTGATTTGGAGATGACAGCGTATCAACTGAAGTAAGCTGTTAACACGTTACTAAGACTTCCTTCGATGTCATTATTTCATCCCCTCTGTTCTGAGCTGAGAGTAAAACCCAACCCAACCGTGAAACGTAATCATCAGATCACTTAAATGACCTTCATGGCGGGAATAGAGGCTTTTGTTGAGCAAAGAAGAGATGCGAGACACCCTATTCTTATATACATAGGATTAGGATTTGGTTTAATCTCATACGGTTAAGGTTTTTTGCTTTATTTTCACTTATAGACAGAGTGATAGAGTTACGCAGCACAGAAAGAGGCCCTTCGGCCCATCGTGTCCGCGCCGGCCATCAAGTCCTGTCTATTCTAATCCCATTTTCCAGCACTTGGTCCGTAGCCTTGTATGCTACGGTGTTTCAAGTGCTGATCTAAATGCTTCTGCTTCTTGAATGTTGTGAAGGTTCCTGCCTCTACCGCCATTTCAGGCAGTGAGTTCCAGATACCAACCACCCTCTGGGTGAAAAGGTTTTTAATAGAAAATAACTTGTAGACTTGTACTGTAGCTAGTAATGACATAATGGTCAAAGTTGCTCATTCCCAGAGAAGGCCGAGGGGTGACCTGATAGAGGTCTTTAAAATTATGAAGGAGTTTGATAGGGTAGACGTAGAGAAAATGCTTTTCTATCCCTCTAGAAATGAACCCCAGTGCTTTGTTTGTCTTTTTTATAGCCTTGTTAACTTGTGTCGCTACTTTTAATGATTTGCGAATCTGTACCCCAGATCCCTTTGCACCTCTACCCCATTTAGACTCTTATTTTTCATTACATAGGATATATGGCACAGAAACAGGCCAGCCGGCCCAACCCAGCCATTACGCACAGGAAGACCTGATGGACGAGGGACAATGGGCAGAGGCGAGAGTGATACAGCCCAACCTTGTGGCATCTGCAGCCCACCTGGCCATGATTGAATGACCCTTGGCTTGAGTCCCGTCATTGCCCATCTCCCCCAACACCCACATGGCGATCAGACTGCCAAAGACAAATATAGCTTCACCCACTGAGCACCCCGTACCCCATGAAACAGGTACTCTAGGATGATTTGGACAGGTTGGGTGATTGGGCAGAAGCATGGCAGATGCAATATAACGTGGATAAATGTGAGGTTATCCACTTTGGTGGCAAAAACAGGAACTAAGATTATTATCTGAATGGCAATAGATTGGAAGAAGGGGAAGTGCAATGAGACCTGGGTGTCCTTGTGCACCAGTCGCTGAAGGTAAGCATGCAGGTGCAGCAGGCGGTTAAGAAGGCAAATGGTATGTTGGCCTTCATAGCGAAAGGGTTTGAGTACAGGAACAAGGATGTCTTGCTGCAGTTGTACAGGGCCTTGGTGAGACCACATCTCGAGTATTGTGTGCAGTTTTGGTCGCCTTATCTGAGAAAGGATGTTCTTGCCATGGAGGGAGTTCAGCGAAGATTCACCAGGCTGATACCTGGGATGGAAGGAATGACGTATGGAGATTGGGTCGACTGGGCTTGTACTCGCTGGAGTTTAGAAGAATGAGAGGGGATCTCATTGAAATTTATAAAATTCTGACAGGACTGGACAGACTAGATGCAGGAAGGATGTTCCCGATGGCGGGGAGTCCAGAACCAGGGGTCACAGTCTAAGGATAAGGGGTAAGCCATTTAGGACAGAAATGAGGAGTGGTGAACCTGTGGAATTCTCTACCACAGAAGGCAGTTGAGGCCAATTCATTAAATATATTCAAGAAGGAGTTGGATATATTTCTTAAGGCTAAAGGGATCAAGGGGTATGGGGAGAAAGCAGGGACCGGGTACTGAATTTGGATGATCAGCCATGATCGCATTGAATGGCGGAGCAGGCTAGAGGGGCCAAATGGCCTACTCCTGCTCCTATCTTCTATGTTTCTATGTTTACCTGCGAGAAAAAGATCCCAGCGAATGGTAGACATCCTCAAACACAATCAGGAGAACCAGCTGCTAAAAACCACAAGAGGACACAGTTAGTTTTGTATTGTTAACCATGCAAATTCAATTTTACAGTTACCACAAGGAACAGCAGCCCTGAAGGAGGAGGATATTAAGGTACAGCTGGGGGAAATGCTCGCCTAGTCATGCAACAACAACTTGCATTTATATAGCGCCTTTAACATAGTAAAACATCCCAAGGCGCTGCACAGGAGCGTAATGGGTAATAATGGCCTGCTGGAGTTTTCAAACACTAATTTTAACCCCAAACTCTCTTCTCACCCCAGCCCCCCGCAGCCCCTGCACCCCCCTCCCCCCCCCCCCCAGTATTGACTTGCGGAGGAATCTCACAGAGATTTTCTGACTGTTATAAATCTCATCATCAAGAAACTACTTATGAAATAATGCTGGACGGCCAGCTGGTGGCGCCGTCCAAGGAGTATAAATACTCGGGCATGGGCCCAGCTTGCCCAGGACATTTTGTAAGACAAGGAACTAGTGAAGTACAACTAGACCTCCATGTTCTGAAACAAGTTGATTAAAGCCTTGCTTTATACCCAAACCAAGTGTGTAGTGAGTTTTATTACGTCACTGACATTGGCTCTGTCTTGCTTGCCCCAGTTGTTAGTGTTACTGGTACCCCAGGGCAGGCTGACATTCAGTCTAATGGGCTGGGTCAACACAGGTGGACATCAGCCAGGGCTCAGCGGGTGGCACTCTCGCCTCTGTGCCAGAAGGTTGTGGGTTCGTAGTCCCACTCTCAGAGACTTTGAGCACAAAATCTAGGTTGATACTCCAAGTGCAGCACTGAGGGTGTGCTGCATTGTTGGAGGTGCTGTCTTTCGGATGAGATGTTAAACCTGATACCTGGGATGGCAGGAATGACGTATGAGGAGAGATTGGGTCGATTGGGCTTATATTCACTGGAGTTTAGAAGAATGAGAGGGGATCTCATTGAAACTTATAAAATTCTGACAGGACTAGACAGACTAGATGCAGGAAGAATGTTCCCGATGGCGGGGAGTCCAGAACCAGGGGTCACAGTCTAAGGATAAGGGGAAAGCCATTTAGGACTGAGATGAGGAGGAATTACTTCACCCAGAGAGTGGTGAACCTGTGGAATTCTCTACCACATAACAAGAACAGATTTATCCGGTCATTATCGCACTGCTGTTTGTGGGATCTTGCTGTGCGCAAATTGGCTGCCGCGTTTCCCACATTACAACAGTAACTACACTTCAAAAAAAAAGTACTTCATTGGCTGTAAAAGCGCTTTTGGCCGGTCCGAGGTGGTGAAAGGCGCTATAGAAATGCAAGTTCTTTCTCAGCCCCAGAGCCGGGGTTCGAGCCTTGGGTCTTCCTGCCTCGGATGGTTCAGCACAGCAGTGGGATATCCGCCCACCCACCGAGACACAAGCTTCATCCTCCCTGAAGAATTTCTCGGACTTGGCTTCAGCGGGATATCCACAGATTCCCGAAATTCCTGGGCCTCTCACTGCAAAAACGCATACACACACACACACACACTCGCTCACACACACTCGCTCACACACACACACTCGCTCACACACACACACACTCGCTCACACACACACACACTCGCTCACACACACACACACTCGCTCACACACACACACACTCGCTCACACACACACACACTCGCTCACACACACACACACTCGCTCACACACACACACACACTCGCTCACACACACACACACTCGCTCACACACACACACACTCGCTCACACACACACACTCGCTCACACACACACACTCGCTCACACACACACACTCGCTCACACACGCTCGCTCACACACGCACGCTCACACACGCTCGCTCACACACGCTCGCTCACACACGCTCGCTCACACACGCTCGCTCACACACACTCGCTCACACACACTCGCTCACACTCATACACACACTCATACACACACAAAAAAACACAAAAAAACACACACACACACTCGCGCACACACACACACAAAAGCACTCACACTCACAAAAGCACACAGACACACACTCGCTCACACACACACACTCGCGCACACACACACAAAAGCACTCACACTCACACTCACAAAAGCACACACACACACAGACACACACTCACTCACACACACACACTCACACTGAGTGTGACTCAAGAACCTGTCAACTGCCCGAGTTTGCCTCCAATCCCACATCGTCTGGTCGGTGTATTTCTTCTCCTTTTGCCTGATCTCCCTCCACCGGTAATGCTTTCTTGCAGTCTCCTCCCCTGGGCTTTAGTTTCACAAGAAATGCAACATCGTCCAGAAATAAGTAAACTTGTGGTTGCCATGACGATCACAGTAAAATTCAGACTTTGTCAAAGCTGCGAGCCCTCTTCAAACTTTCTCTGTGCAGCACTTCCAACTGTTCAGAGCAGGGGTCACGGGAACAGCACTTAATTATTTCCTGACTTCAGCATATATAACTTAATGATTGTTCCCTGATGTCCTGCAGAGACAGCCCAGATTCCTTGTGTCCTTTGCCCTTTTCTTTAGATCTCTATCATAAAAATAAATATGCTCCAGGTAAGTGCCAAATTGGTTCTCTTTCATTCTGTATTAGGGAAGGGTGTAAGCCGCCTTTTCTTTCAGTAACTCATTCTCAGGGTTTGAGCATCGCTGGAGAGGCTGGAATTTATTGCCCAAGGCCTCGTTGCCCTGGAGAAAGTGGTGGGCAACGTGCCCTCTTAAAAAAAAGTTAAAAGACAACCACGTTGGTGTGGGACTGGAGTCACGTATAGGTCCAGAGTGGGTAAGGATGGCAGGTTTCATAGAAACATAGAAGATAGGAGCAGGAGTAGGCCATTCAGCCCCTCGAGCCTGCTCCGCCATTCAATGAGATCATGGCTGATCATCCAAATTCAGTGCCCTGTCCCTGCCTTCTCCCCATATCCCCTTAGCCTTAAGAAATATATCCAACTCCTTCTTGAATATATTTAATGAATTGGCCTCCACTTCCTTCTGTGGTAGAGAATTCCACAGGTTCACCACTCTCTGGGTGAAGAAATTCCTCCTCATCTCTGTCCTAAATGGCTTACCCCTTATCCTTCGACTGTGACCCCTGGTTCTGGACTCCCCAGCCATCGGGAACATCCTTCCTGCATCTAGTCTGTCTAGTCCTGTTAGAATTTTATAAGTTTCAATGAGATCCCCTCTCATTCTCCTAAACTCCAGCGAGTATAAGCCCAATCGACCCAATCTCTCCTCATACGTCATTCCTGCCATCCCAGGTATCAGTCTGGTGAATCTTCGCTGCACTCCCTCCATGGCAAGAACGTCCTTCCTCAGATAAGGCGACCAAAACTGCACACAATACTCAAGGTGTGGTCTCACCAAGGCCCTGTACAACTGCAGCAAGACATCCTTGTTCCTGTACTCGAACCCTCTCGCGACGAAGGCCAACATACTTCCCTGAAGGGACATCAGTGAAACCCAGTTGGGGTTATTAAACGACAATCCGACATCTTCACGGTCACTTTTACTGAATTTCCTGAATTGAAATTCTCAAAGCGGCCCGCGGTGGGATTTTAACTTGCGCTCTCTGGATTATTAGTCCAGTAACTGAACCGTTAAGGATCATCCTCCGTGGGGGAGAAATTCAACGTATGGCCGGCTGTCTTTGCGCCTTTGAAATGGGTGGCCTGGAATTGGAAATCGGGCGGGGGGGGGGCCGCAGGGTGGAGGGAGGAGGGTCACCTTGTCCGCCCATTGATGCCCATATTTAGAAGGACTTGTAAAGAATGGGCATTCAGCTGAACTGCCTGAAGCTGGCGTGAGGCAAATCAGGGGGTCCGGCACCAGTTGCGTATTCCCCAAATTGAATCGCTCAACCATTGGCGGCCGTGCCTTCAGCTGCCGGGGCCCTAAGCTCTGGAATTCCCTCCCTAAACCTCTCCGCCTCTCTCTCCTCCTTTAAGACGCTCCTTAAAACCGACCTTTTTGTCCAAGCTTTTGGTACCTGTCCTAATATCTTATGTGGCTCGGTGTCAAATGTTGTTTGATAATCGCTCCTGTGAAGCGCCTTGGGACGTTTTACTACATTAAAGGCGCTATATAAATACAAGTTGTTGTAGTTGTTGTTTAGCGTCACCCAAGTCCAATTTCATCCCCTTCATTTTCTGCATTTAACCTGCCCTGGGACAGTGCTTGGTACTGACACTGTGAAAAGTGTTCCACTTATACGGGTTATAAGTAAGTGTCACATTCACACTGAAATAAGAATCAAAGAATAATACAGCACAGGAGGCCATTCGGCCCATCGTGCCTGTGCCGGCTCTTTGAAAGAGCTCTCCAATTAATTCCACTCCTCGCTGCCCTTTCCCCATAGATCTGTATATTTTTTCTTTCAAGTATTTATCCAATTCCCCTTTTGAAAGTTACTATTGAATCTGCTTCCACCGCCCTTTCAGGCAGCGCGTTCCAGATCACAACAACTCGCTGCGTAAAAACAATTTCTCCTCATCTCCCCCTTTTGCCAATTACCTTAAATCTGTGTCCTCTGGGTCACCCGCGACTTGTAGGTCAGTGCAGCAGCAACCATGATCTAAGACAAGTCAAATCCGCAAATGTAACCTTAACTAAGCTCATGAAATGTTGGTGTGGACTCTGAAATTTCCACATCTTTTTGTATAACAGATTAAGGGAATCTGATGGCACCTAGATCCAGACCGCCATTTTATCCCAACCAGACTGGACGGAAATGCATCGTTGACCAATGTTTCCTCCTGTTGCCTCTGGTTCTTTGACCAATCACCTTCACTCTGTGTCCTCTGGTCACCGACCCTCCTGCCAGTGGAAAGAGTCTCTCCTTATTTACTCGATCAAAACCCTTCATGATTTTGAACACCTTGATCAAATCGCTTATCCTTCTCTGCTCCAAGGAGAAGACTCGCACTTTCTTCGGTGTCGTCACATACTTTAGTAAACACCATGATTCATCGAAGAAAAAGATCACGGAGATTCACTCTCCCAGGATACAGATGACTTCTGCATCAGGAGATTTTTAATCCTGAAAGATGGAAAAGTATTTGTTTGGAAATTGTTGGAGATGATCAAGTGTCCCATCGAATTAAAGAGTGGACAGGCTGGGGTTGTTTTCTTTGGAACAGAGGAGGCTGAGGGGAGATTTAATTGAGGTGTATAAAATTATGAGGGGCCTCGATAGAGTGGATCGGAAGGACCTATTTCTCTTAGCAGAGAGGTCAATAACCAGGGGGCAGAGATTTAAAGTAATTGGTAGAAGGATTAGAGGGGAGTTGAGGAGAACTTTTTTCACCCAGAGGGTGGTGGGGGTCTGGAACTCACTGCCTGAAAGGGTGGTAGAGGCAGAAACCCTCATCACATTTAAAAAGTACTTGGATATACACTTGAAGTGCCGTAACCGACAGGGCTACGGACCAAGAGCTGGGAAGTGGGATTAGGCTGGAGAGCTCTTTGTCGGCCGGCATGGACACGATGGGCCGAATGGCCTCCTTCTGTGCTGTAAATTTCTATGATTCTGTGAATCTCACGCGGTTTCTGATCCTGCTTGGCCTCAGGGTGGGAGAAGTTGTCTGTTGGGGGGGGGCAATGGGCCAGGATTAAATAATGGAACTGTGAGGATGGGTGAATATTCTAGAGTTTGGCTTGATTACCATTGATTAAATGGGTGGGTAGAGTCCATGATAGGGGAGAGTGGACATGGGCTGTGGGAGGAGATTAAATGGGTGGGTAGAATCCATGATAGGGGAGAGTGTCCATGGGCTGTGGGAGGAGATTAAATGGGTGGGTAGAGTCCATGATAGGGGAGAGTGTACATGAGCTATGGGAGGAGATTAAATGGGTGGATAGAGTCCATGATAGGGGAGAGTGTACATGGGCTGTGGGAGGAGATTAAATGGGTGGGTAGAGTCCATGATAGGGGAGAGTGTACATGGGCTGTGGGAGGAGATTCAATGGGTGGGTAGAGTCCATGATAGGGGAGAGTGGACATGGGCTGTGGGAGGAGATTAAATGGGTGGGTAGAATCCATGATAGGGGAGAGTGTACATGAGCTATGGGAGGAGATTAAATGGATGGGTAGAGTCCATGATAGGGGAGAGTGTACATGGGCTGTGGGAGGAGATTAAATGGGTGGGTAGAGTCCATGATAGGGGAGAGTGTACATGGGCTGTGGGAGGAGATTAAATGGGTGGGCAGAGTCCATGATAGGGGAGAGTGTACATGGGCTGTGGGAGGAGATTAAATGGGTGGGTAGAGTCCATGATAGGGGAGAGTGTACATGAGCTATGGGAGGAGATTAAATGGGTGGGCAGAGTCCATGATAGGGGAGAGTGTACATGGGCTGTGGGAGGAGATTAAATGGGTGGGTAGAGTCCATGATAGGGGAGAGTGTACATGGGCTGTGGGAGGAGATTAAATGGGTGGGTAGAGTCCATGATAGGGGAGAGTGTACATGGACTGATGGGGCCTCGGTTTATCTCTTCATCCAAAAGACGGCCCCTCCGACAGTGCCACGCTCCCTCAGTACTGCACTGAAGTTTCAGTCTAGATTTTGTGCTCAATTCCCTGGAGTGCAACTTGAACCCACAACCTTACTTAGCTCAGTCATTAACGATATTACATCATGTGATGAAGCCTCTGCGAATATGTACAATCAGAGCTTGCAACATAGGAAGAGGAGGAGGCCATTGAGCCCCTCGAGCCTGTTCCACCATTCAATTAGATCATGGCTGATTTGTACCTCAACTCCATCCACCCGCCTTTGCCCCATATCCCTCGATATCCTTCCCCAACAATCTACCGATCTCGGTTCTGAAAGCACCAATTGACCCCCCATCATCCACATCCTTTTAGGGGAGTGCGTTCCCGATTTCCACTACCCTTTCCATGAATTTTTTTTTTCTTGATTTCACTCTAAATGGGCCTAGCTCTACATAGGATTACATGGGATATACGGCACAGAAACAGGCCATTCGGCCCAACCAGTCCAGGCCGGCGTTTATGCTCCACTCGAGCCTCCTCCCGTCTTTCCTCATCTAACTCTATCAGCGTAACCCTCGATTCCCTTCTCCCTCATATGCTTGTCCAGCCTCCCCTTAAATGTATCGATACTATTCGCTTCAACCACTCCCTGTGGTAGCGAGTTCCACATTCTCACCACTCTCTGGGTAAAGAAGTTTCTCCTGAATTCCCTATTGGATTTCTTGGTGACTATCTTATATTGATGGCCTCTAGTTTTGCTCTTCCCCACAAGTGGAAACACTCTCTCTGTATCCACTCTATCCACATTTTTCATAATTTTAAAGACCTCTATTAGGTTACCTCTCAGCCTAATTTTAAGAGTATGCCCCACCTCGCTCGATCACCAGAGGAGATAGTTTCTCCGTGTGATGAAATATTTCCATTCATCACTGCCTGTGACTGAGATCGGTTTCAGTGTCATTTCCCTTCCCCCAGACCTCATTGTATTGTGTACTGGAATGTGCTGTATTGTATACTGGAATGTGCTGGAATGTGCTGTGTGTAGGGCTCCGCCCATACCTGGCCCCGTTTGTAAGCTAACTCAGTCTGGCCTCAGTCTCCAGAAGGAAGACATCTCTCTCTCTTATGTGTTACGTTCTAAGTTAATAAAAGCCTTGTTTTGTTCTGCTAACTTCGAGTCTCGGAATTATTGAGGCACATCACTCCGTATCTACGCTGTCGAATCCCCTTTTATCGTTTTAAACACTGCGATTGAGATTGCCGCTCGACCTTCTAAACGCAAGGGAACAGAAACCAGCACTCTTTAGTCCATTGTCCCCGGAATTCACACTGCTAAAAGTGGTTGGTCCCACTCTGTGTGAATTGGGAAAAGAGGCCCGTTCAGGCATCAACCTTTCCCGATGTTTTGTATCAGAGCTCCCTGACTCCCGCCCCAGCTAACATAAACAGGCAGCGCTCTCTCGCCCACACGGGCCCCCCGCTCCTGCCAATCCTTCTTCAGCAACTTTCAGAACTGGCAAGTATCCCGGCAAACATCCTAAACATTTCCTGAATAAACTGACCTTCTCCTGCCAAACACACAAGGGAAAAAAAAAACCACGGGGTAAAAGTACGGGATCTGTTTTAAAAAAAAAGGCGAGTTGTTGACACAGCTCATCTGTGGGGGTGACGGGCACACAAACAGTCAGTGTGCTTACAGAATCTTTCGCGTCTGGGAATGAAAAAAAAAACCCCACAGAGACGTGGGAGTGGAGTTAATGTTAAAAAGAAACAGCTGTTTTTCATTCCCAGGAGTCAATTTTTTTTTTTTTAAATAGGCAAATTAAAGAAAATTAGGTGCAAGGCATTTGAGTTTAGAAGAATGAGAGGGGAGCTCATTGAAACTTATAAAATTCTAACAGGACTAGACAGACTAGATGCAGGAAGGACGTTCCCGATGGTCGGGGAGTCCAGAACCAGGGGTCACAGTCTAAGGATAAGGGGTAAGCCATTTAGGACAGAGATGAGGAGGAATTTCTTCACCCAGAGAGTGGTGAACCTGTGGAATTCTCTACCACAGAAGGCAGTGGAGGCCAGTTCATTAAATATATTCAAGAAGGAGTTGGATATATTTCTTGAGGCTAAAGGGATCAAGGGGTATGGGGAGAAGGCAGGGACAGGGTACTGAATTTTGATGATCAGCCATGATCTCATTGAATGGCGGAGCAGGCTCGAGGGGCCGAATGGCCTACTCCTGCTCCTATCTTCTATGTTTCTAACTTGGAGGGGGTTTCCCACCAAAGGCAGCAGGAGCCCACGGTGAGATTAACCACCGTACCCAGTCCCACACAATCCAAACCGTACCCAGTCCCACACAATCCAAACCGTACCAGTCCCACACAATCCAAACCGTACCCAGTCCCACACAATCCAAACCGTACCCAGTCCCACACAATCCAAACCGTACCCAGTCCCACACAATCCAAACCGTACCCAGTCCCACACAACCTATATATATAAACGGATGCTTCTTTCTGTCTGTCTGTCCTTCTGTCTGTCCTTCTGTCTGTCCTTCTGTCTGTCTGTCCTTCTGTCTGTCCTCACGTGTGCGTCTGTCTGGCTATGCGCTCGAAAGTTATAGAGCGTACCTACGCGTGCATTACATCGAAAGAAAGCTTACCTTTCCAAAACGGTCTTAAGCGTATTTACGTTTCGGCCGGGCAAAAATCGCGCCCGTGGTATCCGAAAAAACCTTCAAAATTCCGCTTATTAGCATCTCATTATCCGCTCATTAGCGACAGAGTGACCTCGAGGTCGACCAATCGTACGCCGGGTTGCTGGCACGTGCGGCCGGGCCCTCCTACGGTCGAGTGACGGGACGATTGACCAATCCTACGCTTTGGTGACCTGATGGTCGACCAATCGGTGCGTGTGTGGGCGGGCCTTATCGTTCTGAACCGAGGTGAGTAGCCGCCATCTTGCTTCCATTCTTTTTCCTGCTTTCTGCGTCTTTCTTTTCAAATATACATTTCCAGCAAAATAAAATTGCTTTTATTAAAATTGTTTTAAAAAAAACTTCATTCATTTGTAAATATTTTCTCTAACCTGAAGATTCTTTTTCCTACCTTTCCCCGTTTTTGTTAGGCCTCAAAGCCTGGGGCTTTCTTGCCCAGCCAGGCCCGAGCTAGGTAATTGTCCCACGGCTTCTGCTAAGCTCCTCAGCCCCCCCCTCCGCCCCCGTGTCACGTTACCCGGGGCAACGGCGTCAGCCACGAGGGTCACGAGGGTCAGGGTGCGCGCGCAGCAGGAGCAGCTGAGACGCGGCGTCTCTCTCTGTTCCCCGCTCGGCTCGGGCGGGGCTCTCGGGAGTGCGGATCTCGGGCGGGTCTAGGTGAGCGGGAAGGTGCGCGCGCAGCAGGAGCAGCTGAGACACGGTGTCTCTCTCTGTTCCCCGCTCGGCTCGGGCGGGGGGGCGGGGCTCTCGGGAGTGCGGATCTCGGGCGGGGCTTGGTGAGCGGGAAGGTGCGCGCGCAGCAGGAGCAGCTGAGACGCGGCGTCTCTCTCTGTTCCCCGCTCGGCTCTGGCGGGGGGGGGGGGGGCGGGGCTCTTGGGAGTGCGGATCTCGGGCGGGACTTGAAGCCAGCTTGGGAGGGCGGGGCTCCGGAGAGCGGGAGGGCGGGGGGGGCCGGTGCTCGGGAGATCGGGCCTCCGGAGTTCGGTGCTTGGTTGGTGGGGGGGGGGGGTGGGGGGGGGGGGGGGGGGCGGCGAGCCTCGGGGGGGGCGGGGCTCCGGAGATCAGGGGGGCGGGGGCTCGGGAGATCGGGGGGCGGGGCTCGGGGGGCGCAGGGCTCGGGGGGGGCGGGGCGGGGCTCGGTTGATGGGGGGGCGGAGATCAGGGGGCTCGGGGACTCTCCCCCTTCCCTCCCCCTCCCCTTCCCCCCCCTCCCCTCCCTTCCCCCTCTCCCCCCCCTCCCCTCCTCTCCCCCCTCCCCCATCCCCCTTCCATTCCCCTCCCCTCCCCCCGTCCTCCCCCCTCTCCTTCCCCCTTCCCTTCCCCTTCCTCCCTTCCCCCCCTCCCCCCTCCTTCCCCCCTTCCTCCCCTTCCCCCCCTCCCCCCTTCCCCTCCCTTTCCCCTTCTCCCCCCCTCCCCCCAGTCGCTCTCTCTCTTCCCCCAGTCGCTCTCTCTCTTCCCCCAGTCGCTCTCTCTCTTCCCCCCAGTCGCTCTCTCTCTTCCCCCCAGTCGCTCTCTCTCTTCCCCCAGTCGCTCTCTCTCTTCCCCCCAGTCGCTCTCTCTCTTCCCCCCAGTCGCTCTCTCTCTTCCCCCCAGTCGCTCTCTCTCTCTCTTCCAACAACAACATGCCCTCGAAAAAGCCTCGGCACCGCCGGGCACTTCAGCTAGTCAATAAATAAATAAAGAACTTGCATTTCTGCAGTGCCTTCCATGGCCACAGGACGTCCCAAGGCGTTTTACAGGCAATGAGGAACTTTTTTTTTAAAAGTGCGGTCACCCTTGAAATGCAGGAACTCCCTCAACCAACACCTAAAAACAGATGATCTGGTGATTGTCACATTGCTGTTTGTGGGAGCTTGCTGTGCGCTATATTGGCTGCTGCGATTCCGACATCACAACAGAGACTACGCTTCAAAAAGGACCTCATTGGCTGTAAAGTGCTTTGGGACGTCCTGAGGTGGGGAAAGGCGCGCTAGAAATGGGAGCTCTTTCTTTCTTTGGAGAGCTAGATACTATCTACTGCAGTTGCGACTGAGAATATACTCGCTGGAGTTTAGAAAAATGAGAGGGGATCTCATTGAAACTTATAAAATTCTAACAGGACTAGACAGACTAGATGCAGGAAGGATGTTCCCGATGGCGCGGAGTCCAGAACCAGGGGTCACAGTCTAAGGATAAGGGGTAAGCCATTTAGGACAGAGATGAGGAGGAATTTCTTCACCCAGTGAGTGGTGAACCTGTGGAATTCTCTACCACAGAAGGCAGTTGAGGCCAATTCATTAAATATATTCAAGAAGGAGTTGGATATATTTCTTAAGGCTAAAGGGATCAAGGGATATGGGGAGAAGGCAGGGACAGGGTACTGAATTTGGATGATCAGCCATGATCTCATTGAATGGCGGAGCAGGCTCGAGGGGCCGAATGGTCTACTCCTGCTCCTATCTTCTATGTTTCTATGTTTCTGGAATCCCAAAGGGTGTGTCGCCCACATGGTGTCAGGGTAAGAGCTATCTCGAGGCGGTTGGAAAGGAACCTGGAAACGGAGGGTGAAGAACAATTTTAGAAATATATTAAGAGTAAGAGAGTGGCTAAGGGAAATGTGCGGCCCATTAAAGACAGACGTAGGTGATACTGTAATTGACATGCCCCCAGGTCAGGCTCCAAAACCCTTCCTTGACCCGAGTGTTGTGAAAACTCCCTAAAGGGTGCGGGACAATGCTGGGACACGGCCGGTGTGATGGTGGAAGTTCCAGGGTTAGTAGCGCGCTGGGCTTGGGTTTTAGATAGGCCCTCAAGTACCATTAATTAATACCGCAGTATCGCTATTCAAGAGCATATATTAATCTTAACCAGTCGTGGTAATTACAGGACTTTCCGTCTGCAAATGGATTCCAGTCTAGCGCTGAATAAAGGCTCCAAATCTACTTCCTGCCATTCCTTCCTCCCCCCAAAAAAACTTTCTCCGTTAAATTAAGGAGTTAAATTAGAGGGTTACGCTGATAGAGTTTGATGAGCAAGATTGGGAGGGGGCTCGAGTGGAGCCTAAACACCGGCTTAGACTGGGAGGGCTGAACAGCCTGTTTCGGTGCTGTATATTCTATGTAACTCTATCAATTGAGTATCCGACAGCAACAAACTCTGTTATTTTACAGAGAATTACATAATATTTACAGCACAGAAACATGCCATTCGGCCCAACTGGTCTGTGCTGGAGTTTATGCTCCACGCGAGCCTCCTCCCACCTCCCGACGAAGGGTTTCGACCCGAAACGTTGGCTCGGTTTCTCTCTCCACGGATGCTGCCTGGCATTTTCTGTTATTTTGGATTTCCAGCATCCGCAGTATTTTGCTAGCCTCCTCCCACCCCTCTTCATCTCGCCCTATCCTTCTATTCCTTCCTCCCTCATGTGTTTATCCAGCTTTCCCCTTAAATCCATCGATACTATTCACCTCAACCACTCCCTGTGGCAGCGAGTTCCACATTCGCACCACTCTCTGGGTAAAGAAGTTTCTCCTGAATTCCCGATTGGATTTATTAGTGACTATCTTATATTTATGTCCCCCGAGTTCTGTTCTCCCCCCCCCCCCCCCACCCCCAATAAGTGGAAACATCTTTTCAAACCCCATCACAATCTTTAAAGACCTCTATCAGGTCACCCCTCAGCCTTGTCTTTTCTTGAGGGAAGAGCCCCAGCCTGGTCAATCTTGGAGGAGATTGTGCGTGTGTTAGAAATATCTCGCACTGCTCTTACTGAGCAAATGCACCAATTGAAATGATGTCAGGAAGCATCTAGTCACACAAAGGGAATTGGAAATCTGGATCATAGAAACATAGAAGATAGGAGCAGGAGCAGGCCATTCAGCCCCTCGAGCCTGCTCCGCCATTCAATGCGATCATGGCTGGTCCTTCCTGCATCTAGTTTGTCTAGTCCTGTTAGAATTTTATAAGTTTCAATGAGATCCCCTCTCAGTCTTCTAAACTCCAGCGAGTACAAGCCCCATCGACCCAATCTCTCCTCATACGTCATTCCTGCCATCCCAGGTATCAATCTGGTGAATCTTCGCTGTACTCCCTCTGTTGTGTATGTACCTTTAAGAGAGAACTGCTTTTATACTGTAGTACTGGCAGTGACCACACCTGTATATAAAGCCGTAGCAGGCTTCTGTACTTTCAGTTCCAGCATACCCTCTGTTCAGTAAACACCTGTTATTACCGTTCTCCTGCAGTCCGTGTGTTATTGATACGCGGACACTACAGTGGCGACGAGCAGGTTCGAACTCACCTGCAGTACTGCATCACCTCACGGGGATCCATCCCTGAAAAGAAGCTTCTTGGAGGTCGAAGCCAGAGCAACGGGCGTCGACCGTGGGCAACCGCCCAGTGATCCATCAGAGTTTAGTGAATCGCAGGGGAAGCTGTGGAGAGCTGGGCTTGGCTCCCCAGTCAAGGTGTTCCAGCAAATCGTGCTGGTAGCAGGTAGTGCGCTGACCCTTCCGGACTGCGGCAGGCTTGAGCTCAATCGAGTGGCTCTGCAAGGGGGCCGTGCAGCGTCGTCGGGAAGGAAAAGAGAGAGAGAGGGTGGAGCGCACAGGGCGCGGTCGGTGCTCAAGAGCCGGGCAGCGTTAGAGAAAATAAGAGGGGAAGGAAAAGAGACGCGCAGTGGACAGCGTCGAAGAAGAATAAAACTAATGAATTTAACTAACAAAAGAGAGACGTGCCGAAGCTGCGGGGCGCCGCCATTACTATTTAGAATGCTAGGAGCAGCATTGGCAGCAAGGGGAAGGAAAAGCGCAGGAGGCGCCATTTTAATCCATTGGGGAAGAAGGAAAAGCGCGGGAGGCGCCATTTTAAACCACCCAAGATGCCGAAGAGTGGCAGTATCACTGCTTTCGACAACGAAATAGAAGACTGGACCACGTATGTGGAAAGAATTGAAGTGTACTGCAAGGCAAATGGGGTGGCCGATGAAAAGAAGGCGTCGGTATTATTAAATTTGATGGGCGCGAGAACGTACGGCCTATTGCGGAATTTAATTACCCCAGCTAAACCAATGGAGAAAAGCTTTGAAGAGATTGTCAATATCTTACAGGAACATCTAAACCCTACACCGCTGCTGATAGCAGAAAGATTCAAGTTCCATAAAAAAAACCAGCACAAAGATGAGAGTAATGCTGACTATCTTACGGAACTACACAAGTTATCGAAGCACTGCCAGTTCGGAGCAGGACTGGCAGATACCTTAAGGGATAAGTTTGTCTGCGGGCTCCAGAGTGAAGGAACCCAGAAACGACTACTTTCGGAAAAGGACCTTACGCTAGAAAAGGCTTTCAGCATGGCAGTATCCTACGAAGCAGCAGCACGGGGAGCTGCGGAAATACAACAGAAACCGCAAGAATATAGCACCAACGAAATGGCATATGGAGCAGAAAAGTGCTATCGCTGCGGCAGAACAACCCATGACCAGAAGGACTGCTGGTTTAAGGACAAAGTATGCAGGCAATGTGGAAAAGTGGGACACATAGCACGAATCTGCAGGTCAGGAAAGAAAACCAACACTAAAAGAACTACTAAGGAAAAGTACAAGAAAGTAAAAAAAATGACAGACAGTAGCTCAGAAGATCAGGAGAGTGATAATGACTCCGGGAGCAGGAGACTAAGTTGTCTAAAGTTACACAACGTGATCGCAAAGGAGGATCACCGAACCATTTGGGTCACCCTCATGATAGCAGGGTCCCAAGTAAGGATGGAATTGGACACAGGATCAGCCCTAACAGTCATGAATCGACGAGACTATGAGCGGCTATTCTCACACATACCCTTGAAGGACACGTCCATTGTATTGAAGACATATACGGGGCAAAAAGTCTACCCCAGAGGAAAAATAAGGGTGCCCGTTAAATACAACGGCAAGGAAACACAGAAACTGTATCTCTATATACTACAAGATGGAGGACCACCATTATTTGGACGTGAATGGATCCGAAAAATACAATTGGATTGTCATTCCATTCAGGCGCTAACTGTGGCTGACAAAAAGGATGACGACGTCACACCTGGACGACTGTCAAAAATTCTAACTGACGCGAAAGAGGTGTTCCAGCAAGGACTTGGTATACATGGATTTCAGTAAGGCCTTCGATAAAGTCCCGCACAGGAGACTGGTCAAGAAGGTAAGAGCCCATGGAATCCAGGGTGCCTTGGCACATTGGATACAAAACTGGCTTAGTGGCAGAAGGCAGAGGGTGATGGTCGAAGGTTGTTTTTGTGACTGGAAGCCTGTGGCCAGTGGGGTACCACAGGGATCGGTGCTGGGTCCCTTGCTGTTTGTGGTCTACATTAATGACTTGGATATGAATGTAAAAGGTATGATCAGTAAGTTCGCGGATGATACAAAAATTGGTAGGGTGGTAAATAGCGAGGAGGGTAGTCCCAGTCTGCAGGACGATATAGATGGGTTGGTCAGATGGGCGGAACAGTGGCAAATGGAATTTAACCCGGAAAAGTGCGAGGTGATGCACTTTGGGGGGACAAACAAGGGAATACACAATGAATGGTAAGACCCTAGGCAAGACGGAGGGTCAGATGGATCTGGGTGTGCAAGTACACAGATCCCTGAAGGCAGCGGAACAGGTGGATAAGGTGGTAAAAAAGGCATATGGGATACTTATATTCTATGCCTCGGCTAATGAAGGCAAGAGCAAGGAGGTTATGATGGAGCTGTATAAAACACTGGTTAGGCCACAGCTGGAATACTGTGTGCAGTTCTGGTTGCCACACTACAGGAAGGATGTGATAGCTTTGGAGAGGGTGCAGAGGAGATTCACCAGGATGTTACCAGGGCTGGAGCGCTTCAGCTATGAAGAGAGACTGGGCAGATTGGATTTGTTTTCCTTGGAGCAGAGGAGGCTGAGGGGGGACATGATTGAGGTGTACAAAATTATGAGGGGCATAGATAGGATGGATACTAAGGAGCTTTTTCCCTTAGTAGAAGGGTCAATAACTAGGGGGCATAGATTCAAGGTAAAGGGCGGGAGGTTTAGAGGGGATTTGAGAAAGAACTTTTTCACCCAGAGGGTGGTTGGAGTCTGGAACTCACTGCCTGAAAGGGTTGTGGAGGCTGGAACCCTCACAACATTTAAGAAGCATTTGGATGAGCACTTGAAATGCCATAGCATACAAGGCTACGGACCAAATGCTGGAATATGGGATTAGATTAGACAGGGCTTGATGGCCGGCGCGGACACGATGGGCCGAAGGGCCTCTATCCGTGCTGTATAACTCTATGACTCTATGACTAAAGGGAGTAACGGCAATGATAAAAATTGAAGATAACGCAAACCCAAAATTTTTTAAGGCCAGACCGGTACCGTACGCGATCCGCCCAGCCGTCGAAGCAGAGCTGGAGAGTCTGGAGCATTCGGGTGTGCTGTCCAAGGTGGACTGGAGCGAGTGGGCCACACCCATCGTTCCTGTAATGAAGAAATCATTGAGCAGCACGCCTGGGGAGCCGAAGAAGGTTCGCATCTGTGGGGACTTCAAGGTAACTGTGAACCCAGTCCTGCACACACAGTACAATATCCACTTCCGTGGATAGAAGATATTTTCGCCTCACTATCTGAAGGGAAACGCTTTACGAAGATTGATCTGGCCCAAACGTATCTACAAATGGAGGTAGAAGAAGCATCTAGAAAATACCTCACGATAAACACTCACAAAGGTCTTTACCAGTACAACCGACTAGTATTCGGGGTAGCATCAGCTCCGGCTATTTGGCAGAGGGCGATGGAACAAGTCCTGCAAGGGATCCCGGGGACCCAGTGTTATTTGGATGACATCCTGGTTACGGGCGAAAATGACAGTGAACACCTTGCCAACCTGGAGCAGGTGCTCACTAGATTACAAGAATATGGGCTACGAGCCAACCGCCCCAAATGTGAGCTTTTCAGGAAACAAATCTCGCATTGTGGCCACGTGACTGATGAAGAGGGGTTACATAAGTCCCCAGACAAGATTGAGGCAGTAGTCAAGGCTCCAGCACCGGAAAATGTGTCGCAACTGAGGTCGTTCCTCGGGTTGGTGAACTACTACCATAAGTTCTTGCCAAATTTATCTACAATTCTGCACCCACTGAACGCCCTGCTGCAAACTGGAGTAGCATGGAAATGGAGTGATGAGTGTAAACGTGCCTTTCAGAAATGTAAATGCCTAATCACTTCAAAAGAAGTATTGGCCCACTACAATCCAACACTACCGATTCGGTTGGCATGTGATGCGTCTCCCTACGGCATTGGAGCGGTGCTGTCACACAAATTCCTTGACGGTTCAGAGAGGCCAATAGCCTTTGCGTCACGCTCGTTAACCTCAGCTGAGCGTAGCTATGCCCAGATTGACAGGGAGGCCCTCAGCCTGGTGTGGGGGGTGAAGAAGTTCAATCACTATCTGCACGGGCAGAAATCCACCCTACTGACTGATCACCAGCCTCTTGTCTCCATTTTTAACCCAAAGAAGGGCGTTCCGGTGATGACGGCGCAACGGCTGCAAAGATGGTCCCTTTTTCTAGGGGCACATCAATACGACATAGAGTATAAGGGTACGAAACGGCATGGAAACACTGATGGGCTGTCGCGCCTGCCGTTGCCTACGGTGGAGGAAGCACCTGCAGTGGACCCTGTAGAGATATTCCATTCGACCACAGTCGAATGTCTACCTGTTACAAACTCAAGTATAGAGAAGGAAACCCAAAATGACCAGACACTCTCTCGGGTCTATGATTTGACGGTGAAGGGATGGCCAGCACATGGCGACTCACTGTTGCCAGCATGCTCGCCAAGGAGAGAACAGCTGTCAGTGTGCCAGGGGACCTTGATGGGTGGAATTTGAGAGATAGAGTGCTCAATGAGCTTCATGAGGGTCATCTGGGAGGGGTAAAAATGAAGAGCTTAGCCAGGGCATTTGTGTGGTGGCCGGGAATCGATAAAGAAATCGAGGATATGACCAAGAGATGCACAGGATGCCAGAAAGTCCAAAACGCTCCACCACAGGCCCCGCTACACCCATGGGAGTGGCCCTCATCTCCATGGCAACGGGTACACATTGATTTTGCTGGTCCATTTATGGACTCAATGTTCTTAATCGCTGTGGATGCACATTCGAAATGGCCAGACGTCATCAAAATGTCCTCCACCACCACGGAGAAAACTATTGCAGTCCTACGGACCATCTTCGCCAGGAATGGCTTGCCAGAACAGATTTGCTCCGACAATGGACCACAGTTTGTGTCCGAGGATTTCCAGAGGTTTTTGAGGAATAATGGGGTAAAACATTACACATCTGCCCCATATCATCCAGCCACAAATGGATTGGCTGAGAGGTTTGTTCAGACCTTTAAAAAAGCAATAAAAGCGATGTATAACGACAACATACCACTACAACACAAGGTGGATAATTTCTTGTTTGCTTACCGGAATGCGACACATGCAGTCACCAACCAAGCTCCAGCCATAATGTTCTTTAACCGAAGGTTAAGATGTCACCTGGATTTGCTCAAACCAAACATAAGACGAGATGTTGAGGATAAGCAATTCCAGCAGATCAATGAGAAGCCAACCAGGAGCTTCAAGATAGGGCAACCAGTCTTGGCCCGCGACTACCGAACAGAAAAATGGCAGCCAGGAACGATATGCACACAGCAGGGACCATTAATGTACACAGTGGACGTTGGAGAGAGCATCGTGAGACGCCATGCTGACCAGATTCTAGAGTCACAGGAACAAGTCAAAACCATACCACGAGCATGCGCACCTGGTGATGAACCCGAAGTACAGATTGCGTCTACCTCAGAATCAGTGGTATTGGAAGCTGACGAACCAACCAATGACAATGAGCCAGAATCGATTCCGCCGCAAGAACAGGATACTCGAGAAAGGCGCTATCCAGACAGGATCAGGAAGCCTCCTCAAAGACTGAATTTATAAATGATTACTTCAGTTGATGTATATAGTACAGAGAAAATTGTAATTGTAATTAGTTATTATTTAATTGTTAAATGAATGTTATGTACTGTTTATCTAAAAGGGGAGGAATTGTTGTGTATGTACCTTTAAGAGAGAACTGCTTTTATACTGCAGTACCGGCAGTGACCACCCCTGTATATAAAGCCGTAGCAGGCTTCTGTACTTTCAGTTCCAGCATACCCTCTGTTCAGTAAACACCTGTTATTACCGTTCTCCTGCAGTCCGTGTGTTATTGATACGTGGACACTACACCCTCCATGGCAAGAACATCCTTCCTCAGATAAGGCGACCAAAACTGCACACAATACTCAAGGTGTGGTCTCACCAAGGCCCTGTACAACCGCAGCAAGAAATCCCTCTCCCAAAAAGCTGGGAGTCCACTGAACATTTCAAAACTGAGCTTGATGGATTTTTGTTCTGACGAAGGGTTTCGACTCGGAACGTTGACTCTGTTTCTCTCTCCACGGATGTTGCCGGGCCTGCTGAGTTTTTCCAGCATTTTCTGTTGTTACTATTGATGGATTTTTGTCGGGCATGGGTATTAAGGGTTACGGAACCAAGGCGGGTAGATGGAGTTAAGCTACAGATCAGCCATAATCTGATTGAATGGTGGAACAGGCTCGAGGGGCTGAATGGCCGCCTCCTGTTCTCAAGATCATTGGCTTAATGTTTTGTGTCCTTAAGTAGAACTAGATGTTGATACCTGATATTTTACAGCCTAGGGATAAAATTTACAGTCAGCCATTATTTATTTACAGAATGAAGCAGTTTTAATGACGTTCAGAACATTTCTGTCTCGCTGGACACAGCTCCCATCCCACGTGAAGCCGAGATATCGCTCGCAAATGGAATGGAATGTTCTCAGATGAGCAGAGTCCCAGTGAGAGACAATAGGGGAAAGTGGTCACTTGTGCAAACAATGAGATTTACGGACAAGCTGTGCTTGTTAATCAGCTGCTGTGTACTTTGTCTATCAGGGCCGTGAGAATGGGAGACAGAAGATATTCACTGAGTTAAATCCTATTAGACTATCATCCTCTGTTTCAATTGTACATATAAGGCTGGGGGGGTTTGGACATTATTCCCTTGGCCTGACCAGTACAACAAGGCGAGAAAGAGATATTAAGGAGCAGTGGGAATCACAGACTGTCCCATCACCGTGTGGGGGAATCACAGACACAGACCCCTGTCCCATCACCGTGTGGGGGAATCACAGACACAGAACCCCGTCCCATCACCGTGTGTGGGGGAATCACAGACAGACCTCCGACCCATCACCGTGTGGGGGGGAATCACAGACACAGACCCCCGTCCCATCACCGTGTGGGGGAATCGCAGACACAGACCCCCGTCCCATCACCGTGTGGGGGAATCGCAGACACAGAACCCCGTCCCATCACCGTGTAGGGGGGAATCACAGACACAGACCCCCGTCCCATCACCGTGTGGGGGAATTGCAGACACAGAACCCCGTCCCATCACCGTGTGGGGGAATCACAGACACAGACCCCCGTCCCATCACCGTGTGGGGGAATCACAGACACAGACCCCTGTCCCATCACTGTGTGGGGGAATAACAGACACAGACCCCCGTCCCATCACCGTGTGGGGGAATCACAGACACAGACCCCTGTCCCATCACTGTGGGGGGGAATCACAGACACAGACCCCCGTCCCATCACCGTGTGGGGGAGAATCATAGACACAGACCCCTGTCCCATCACCGTGTGGGGGGGAATCATAGACACAGACCCCCGTCCCATCACTGTGTGGGGGAATTGCAGACACAGACCCCCGTCCCATCACCGTGTGGGGGAATCACAGACACAGACCCCCGTCCCATCACCGTGTGGTGGGGAATCGCAGACACAGACCCCCGTCCCATTACCGTGTGGGGGAATCACAGACACAGACCCCCGTCCCATCACCGTGTGGTGGGGAATCGCAGACACAGACCCCCGTCGCATCACCGTGTGGGGGAATCGCAGACACAGACCCCTGTCCCATCACCGTGTGGGGGGGAATCATAGGCACAGACCCCCGTCCCATCACCATGTGGGGGAATCATAGACGCATACCCCCGTCCCATCACCGTGTGGGGGAATCACAGACACAGACCCCAGACCCATCACCGTGTGGGGGAATCACAGACACAGAGCCCCGTCCCATCACCGTGTGGGGGAATCACAGACACAGATCCCCGTCCCATCACCGTGTGGGGGAATCGCAGACACAGACCCCCGTCCCATCACCGTGTGGGGGAATCAGAGACACAGACCCCCGTCCCATCACCGTGTGGGGGAATCAGAGACACAGACCCCCGTCCCATCACCGTGTGGTGGGGAATCGCAGACACAGACCCTCGTCCCATCACCGTGAAGGGGGGAATCACAGACACAGACCCCCGTCCCATCACCGTGTGGGGGAATCACAGACACAGACCCCCGTCCCATCACTGTGGGGGGGAATCACAGACACAGACCCCCGTCCCATCACCGTGTGGGGGGGGGGGAATCATAGACACAGACCCCCGTCCCATCACTGTGTGGGGGAATTGCAGACACAGACACCCGTCCAATCACCGTGTGGGGAAACCACAGACACAGACCCCCGTCCCATCACCGTGTGGGGGAATCACAGACACAGACTCCCGTCCCATCACTGTGTAGGGGGGAATCGTAGACGCAGACCCCTGTCCCATCACCGTGCGGGGGAATTGCAGACACAGACCCCTGTCCCATCACCGTGCGGGGGAATCGCAGACACAGACCCCCGTCCCATCACCGTGCGGGGGAATAGCAGAAACAGACCCCTGTCCCATCACCGTGTGGGGGAATCAGAGACACAGACCCCCGTCCCATCACCGTGTGGGTTGGGAATCACTGACACAGACCCCCGTCCCATCACCGTGTGGGTTGGGAATCACTGACACAGACCCCCGTCCCATCACCGTGTGGGGGGGAATCACAGACACAGACCCCCGTCCCATCACCGTGTGGGGGAATCACAGACACAGACCCCCGTCCCATCACCGTGTGGGGGAATCACAGACACAGACCCCCGTCCCATCACCGTGTGGGGGGGAATCACAGACACAGACCCCCATCCCATCACCGTGTGGGGGTGAATCATAGACACAGACCCCCATCCCATCACCGTGTGGGGGAATCACAGACACAGACCCCCGTCCCATCACCGTGTAGGGGAATCACAGCCAGACCCGCGTCTCATCACCGTGTGGGGTAATCACAGAGACAGACCCTGTCCCGTCACCGTGTGGCGGAAATCACAGACACAGACCCCCGTCCCATCACTGTGTTGTGGGAATCGCAGACACAGACCCCCGAATCGCAGACCCAGACCCCCGTCCCATCACCGTGTAGGGGAATCACAGACACAGACCCCTGTCCCATCACTGTGTAGGGGAATCACAGACACAGACCCCCATCCCGTCACTGTGTGTGGGGGGGAATCAGAGACACAGACCCCTGTCCCATCGCCGTGTTGCGGGGTGGAGAATCATGGTGTCCCGAAGATTAATCTTGAATTCCAGGACGCTCCCGGGGGGGGGGGGGGGTTGGGAATCCTAGTCAGGGCTCAGTCTCCGCATGTACCAAACAGCGAGGCCCATGGTGCAGCCGGTTGCCAGGGAGACCGACCATCACCATCCAGAAGTACATGAAGAAGAGGAACCCTCCCGATCTCTCAGCATGTGGGCAGTAGGACCTGGTGACTGGAGACAGGAGAAGTGGGGGAGATAAGATTTTTTTTTAAACACACAGAGGGAAAGATGCCAATCACAGAATGGAGACGGTAAGAGAGGAGAAAGAGAAAACAGTAAACAATCCCTCTCTCAGATTTGATCCCAGCTGATAATTGGAGAGCCAGATCGCGACCTTGTGCTGGAGAGGAGCATCGAACGGTTGATTCCACGATAGTGCAACGTGTCTGAAATCTCTCTCATTTTGTCCTCGACACAGAACAGAAAAATTACACAGAGACAAAACAAAAAAATATACAAGGACAGGAGAAATATATAGACCGTACGGCACGGGAACAAGCCACTCGGCCCAACTGGTCTATGAGGGAGTTCATGCTCCACACGAGCCTCCTCCCACCCTACTTCATCTAAACCCTATCAACATATCCTTCCATTCCTTTCTCTCTCGTGTGCTTATCTCGCATCCCCTGATATGCATCTCTGCTATTCGCCTCAACCACTCCCTGTGGTAGTGAGTTCCACATTCTCACCACTCGCTGCGTAATGAAGTTTCTCCTGCATTCCCTACTAGATTTATTAGTCCTAGAGTCATAGAGGCACAGAAGGAGGCCATTCGGCCCATCGAGTCTATGCCGGCTCTCTGTAGAGCCAATCCAGTCAGTCCCATTCCCCTGCTCTATCCCCGTAGCCCTGCAAGTTTATTTCCCTCCAGTGCCTATCCAGTCTCCCCTTGAAAACATTGAGTGTCTCCGCTTCCATCAATTCCGTCGGCAGCGAGTTCCAGGTCCTCACCACTCGCAGTGTAAAAAGGTTTCCTCACGTCCCCCCTGTATCTCTTGCCCAAAACCTTAATCTGTGTCCCCCTAGTCCTTGTACCATCAACTAGTGACTATCTTATGCCCCTAGTACTGAGGGAGCGTCGCACTATCGGAGGGGCAGTACTGAGGGAGCGCCGCACTGTCGGAGGGGCAGTACTGAGGGAGCGCCGCACTGTCGGAGGGGCAGTACTGAGGGAGCGCCGCACTGTCGGAGGGGCAGTACTGAGGGAGCGCCGCACTGTCGGAGGGGCAGTACTGAGGGGGCGCCGCACTGTCGGAGGGGCAGTACTGAGGGAGCGCCGCACTGTCGGAGGGGCAGTACTGAGGGAGCGCCGCACTGTCGGAGGGGCAGTACTGAGGGAGCGCCGCACTGTCGGAGGGGCAGTACTGAGGGAGCGCCGCACTGTCGGAGGGGCAGTACTGAGGGAGCGCCGCACTGTCGGAGGGGCAGTACTGAGGGAGCGCCGCACTGTCGGAGGGGCAGTACTGAGGGAGCGCCGCACTGTCGGAGGGGCAGTACTGAGGGAGCGCCGCACTGTCGGAGGGGCAGTACTGAGGGAGCGCTGCACTGTCGGAGGAGCAGTACTGAGGGAGTGCTGCACTGTCGGAGGGACAGTACCGATGGAGCGCTGCACTGTCGGAGGGGCAGTACTGAGGGAGTGCCGCACTGTCAGAGGTGCCGTCTTTCGGATGAGACGTTAAACCGAGGCCCCGTCTGCCCTCTCATGAGGACCTAAAAGATCCCGCAGCCACTATTTTGAAGAAGAGCAGGGGGGAGTGCTCCCTGGTGTCCTGGGGCCAATATTTATCACCCAACTAACATAACAAAAACAGTTTACCTGGTCATTATCACATTGGTGTTTGTGGGAGCTTGCTGTGCGCCAATTGGCTGCCGCGTTTCCCACATTACAACAGTGACCACACTTCAAAAAGTATTCCATTGGCTGTAAAGCGCTTTGAGTTGTCCGGTGGTCGTGAAAGGCGCTATGTAAATGCAAGTCTTTCTTCCTTCCTTTCTGATAGGGTTAGATGAGGTAGAATCATAGAGCGACACAGCACAGGAGGCCGTTTGGCCCATCGTGCCTGTGCCGGCTCTTTGAAAGAGCTCTTCCGTTAGTCTCCTTTTCGCCATAGCCCTGTAAATGAGTCCTCTTCAAGCACATGTCCAATTGCCTGTTGAAGGTTCCTGTGGAATCTGATTCCACCGCCCTTTCAGGCAGCGCGTTCCAAATCACAACCACCCTCAGTGTGAAGAAATTTCTCCTCACCTCCCCGCTGGTGCTTTTGCCAATTATTTTAAATCTGTGTCCTCTGGTTACTGACCCACTTGCCAGGGGAAACTATCATATTTTATAACTATCAAAGCCCCTCATATTTTTGAATAGATCCGAAGGGTGGAGCATAAACACCGGCACAGACCAGTTGGGCCGAATGGCCTGTTTCGGTGCTGTCCTCTCGATGTAATGGGCACTCAGGAGGGGCGCTGTGGGTCTGGCAGAGCCCACAGGTCAGTTACGGATTTTATAATCAGCTTCAGAGAATGTAGAAATACCAATGGTCCCCAGAGAGGAAGCTCGCTTCAACTCCAGCTCCAGCTCTCTCGCTCTCTCGCTCTGATATATCCATGTCAGATTCCACTGGTATAATCATTGTATATATAAACAAAGCAAGCAAGCTAGTCTAGTCAACTTCCTGTGTGTGAGTGAGTGTGAGCGTGTGTGAGTGAGTGAGCGAGCGTGTGTGTGTGAGCGAGCGTGTGCACATGTCTCTCTGCCTGTGTGTGTGTGTGTCTCTCTCTGCCTGTGTGTGTGTCTGTCTGTCTCTGCCTGTGTGTGTGTCTGTCTCTCTCTGCCTGTGTGTGTGTCTGTCTCTCTCTGCCTGTGTGTGTGTCTGTCTCTCTCTGCCTGTGTGTGTGTCTGTCTCTCTCTGCCTGTGTGTGTGTCTGTCTCTCTCTCCCTCTGCCTGTGTGTGTGTCTGTCTCTCTCTGCCTGTGTGTGTATCTGTCTGTCTCTGCCTGTGTGTGTGTCTGTCTGTCTCTGCCTGTGTGTGTGTCTGTCTGTCTCTGCCTGTGTGTGTGTCTGTCTGTCTCTGCCTGTGTGTGTGTCTGTCTCTCTCTGCCTGTGTGTGTGTCTGTCTCTGCCTGTGTGTGTGTCTGTCTCTGCCTGTGTGTGTGTCTGTCTCTCTCTGCCTGTGTGTGTGTGTGTCTGTCTCTGCCTGTGTGTGTGTCTGTCTCTGCCTGTGTGTGTGTCTGTCTCTGCCTGTGTGTGTGTCTGTCTCTGCCTGTGTGTGTGTCTGTCTCTCTCTGCCTGTGTGTGTGTCTGTCTCTCTCTGCCTGTGTGTGTGTCTGTCTCTCTCTGCCTGTGTGTGTGTCTGTCTCTCTCTGCCTGTGTGTGTGTCTGTCTCTCTCTGCCTGTGTGTGTGTCTGTCTCTCTCTGCCTGTGTGTGTGTCTGTCTCTCTCTGCCTGTGTGTGTGTCTGTCTCTCTCTGCCTGTGTGTGTGTCTGTCTCTCTCTGCCTGTGTGTGTGTCTGTCTCTCTCTGCCTGTGTGTGTGTCTGTCTCTCTCTGCCTGTGTGTGTGTCTGTCTCTCTCTGCCTGTGTGTGTGTCTGTCTCTCTCTGCCTGTGTGTGTGTCTGTCTGTCTCTGCCTGTGTGTGTGTCTGTCTCCCTCTGCCTGTGTGTGTGTCTGTCTGTCTCTGCCTGTGTGTGTGTCTGTCTCTCTCTGCCTGTGTGTGTGTCTGTCTCTCTCTGCCTGTGTGTGTGTCTGTCTCTCTCTGCCTGTGTGTGAGTGTGCATATCTGCATCTGTCTCAGCTTCTGTCTGTACATCCATCTCACTTTCTCACTCTCCTTTGTTTCTGCCTCTCTACACAGTACTCTTAGTTACTCTCCAGCGATACCGTTACCTCGTACGCTGTCACTCAACAACAACTTGCATTTATATAGCGCCTTTAATGCAGTAAAATATCCCAAGGCGCTTCACAGGAACGTAATTGGATAATATTTGACACCGAGCCACAAAAATAGGGCAGGTGACAAAAAGTTTGGTCAAAGAGGGAGGTTTTAAGGAACATCTTAAAAGGAGGAGAGAGAGGCGGGGCGGTTTAGCGAGGGAGCTTAGGGCCTCAGCAGCTGAAGGCACAGCCGCCAATGGTGGAGCAGCTAAAATCGGGGATGTGCAAGAGGCCATTGTTGGAGGAGCGCAGAGATCTCGGGGGGTTGTAGGGCTGGAGGAGGTTAGAGAGATAGGGAGGGGCGAGGCCATGGAGGGATTTGAAAACATCGTTTTCTCAGTGGGCCGCACCCTCCCCTCTGAGTCAGCAGGTTCTGGGTTCAAGTCCCACTCCAGAGACTCGAGCACAAGATCCAGGCTGACACTCCCAGTGCAGTACTGAGGGAACGCCGCACTGTCGGAGGGGCAGTACTGAGGGAGCGCCGCACTGTCGGAGGGGCAGTACTGAGGGAGCGCCGCACTGTCGGAGGGGCGGTACTGAGGGAGCGCCGCACTGTCGGAGGGGCAGTACTGAGGGAGTGCCGCACTGTCGGAAGGGCAGTACTGTGGGAGCGCCGCACTGTCGGAGGGGCAGTACTGAGGGAGCGCCGCACTGTCGGAGGGTCAGTACTGAGGGAGCGCCGCACTGTCGGAGGGGCGGTACTGAGGGAGCGCTGCACTGTCGGAGGGGCGGTACTGAGGGAGCGCCGCACTGTCGGAGGGGCAGTACTGAGGGAGCGCCGCACTGTCGGAGGGGCAGTACTGAGGGAGCGCCACACTGTCGGAGGGGCGGTACTGAGGGAGCGCTGCACTGTCGGAGGGGCGGTACTGAGGGAGCGCCGCACTGTCGGAGGGGCAGTACTGAGGGAGCGCTGCACTGTCGGAGGGGCGGTACTGAGGGAGCGCTGCACTGTCAGAGGGGCAGTACCGAGGGAGTGCTACACTGTTGGTGGTGCCGTCTTTCGGATGAGACATTAAACCAAGGCTCCGTCTGCTCTCACAGGTGGAAGTAAAAGATAGCACGGCCACTATTTCATAGAAGAGCAGGGGAGTTATCACCGGTGTCCTGGCCAATTTTTATCCTTCAGTCAACAAAAACAGATGATCTGGTCATTATCACATTGCTGTTTGTGGGAGCTTGCTGTGCGCAAATTGCCGGCAGCACGGTGGCATAGTGGTTAGCACTGTTGCCTCACAGCGCCAGGGACCCGGGTTCAAATCCGGCCTCGGGTGACTGTCTGTGTGGAGTTTGCACATTCTACCCGTGTTTGCGTGGGTTTCCTTCGGGTGCTCCGGTTTTCTCCCACAGTCCAAAGATGTGCGGGTTAGGTTGATTGGCCATGATAAAAATTGACCCTTAGTGTTAGGGGGGATTAAATACGTGGGGTTACGGGGATAGGGCTTGGGTGGGATGGCTGTCGGTGTAGGGACCGCGTGCTAGGGTTTGGATGATCAGCCATGATCTCGTTGAATGGCGGAGCAGGGCCGAATGGCCTACTCCTGCTCCTATCTTCTATGTTTCTATATTACAACAGTGACTGCACTTCAAAAGTACCTCATTGGCTGTAAAGCGCTTTGGGACGTCCTGAGGTGGTGAAAGGCGCTGGAGAAATCTTTCTTTCTCTCTCTCGCTGCTCCTACGTGCTTCTTTGTCACGACCTAGTTGAGTCTGTGCAGCCTGTGGGGTGTTTTTTGTGATGTTGTTGTCGGTGATCAGAAACAGATTGGAAAAGAAATAACACGGCCAAAAAAAGCGACAACTCGTAGGAACAAAACCAAGAACACCGAGAAAAAAAATGTAAGTGTGCGATTGGACAGAAGCGACTGCAGTCAGCGCGATTCGATATCGAAGAGTGCCGTGCTTGGCTGATGTTAGTGTGTGAAGGGATTCGCTTTACCAAGCACCTTACATAGATCAGTAGCTGATGGGCACGGGAAGAAAAGTGAACACTCCCCAAGGCATGTTCCACCGCGCCGCTTTTCTTAATGTGCGAATTTGCAGGGAACGGAACAGCCCATCAGCCGTGGCTCAGTGGCTAGCACGCTCGCCTCGGAGTCAGAAGGTCGTGGGTTCAAGTCCCTCTCCAGAGGGCCGCATTTAACCACCCCCAACTCGCCCTGCGTAAGTTGTGCTGCCGGGGTGGGGTTAGGGAGTGGGGTTCGTGCATGTTCCCCTTACTTACCTCACCAGGGAACTGTTTCTATGTGTTCCCAGCGGAGAACTGACTCCCCCGCCCCCCCACCTCCACAACCCATCTGAAAAACGGCACCTCCGACAGTGCGGCACTCCCTCAGTACTGCCCCTCCGACAGTGTGGCACTCCCTCAGTACTGCCCCTCCGACAGTGCGGCGCTCCCTCAGTACTGTCCCTCCGACAGTGCAGCCTCCCTCAGTACTGACACCTCGACAGTGCAGCGCACCCTCAGTACGGTCCCTCCGACAGCACAGCGCTCCCTCAGTACTGCCCCGCCGACAGTGCGGCGCTCACTCAGTACTGCCCCTCCGACAGCGCAGCGCTCCCTCAGTACTGCCCCTCCGACAGTGCGGTGCTCCCTCAGTACTGCCCCTCCGACAGTGCGCCACCCCCTCAGTACTGCCCCTCCGACAGTGCAGCACTCCCTCAGTACTGCCCCTCCGACAGTGCAGCACTCCCTCAGTACTGCCCCTCCGACAGTGCGGCGCTCCCTCAGCACTGCCCCTCCGACAGTGCGGCGCTCCCTCAGCACTGCCCCTCCGACAGTGCCGCACTCCCTCAGTACTGCCCCTCCGACAGTGCAGCGCTCCCTCAGTACTGTCCCTCCGACAGTGCGGCGCTCCCTCAGTACTGCCCCTCCGGCATTGCAGCGCTCCCTCAGTACTGCCCCTCCGACAGTGCGGCGCTCCCTCAGTACTGCCCCTCCGACAGTGCCACACTCCCTCAGCACTGCCCCGCCGACAGTGCGGCGCTCAAGTCTCTGGAGTGGGACTTGAACCCACAAGTTCTGACTCAGACGCAATGTGCTATCACTCAGATCAGCTAACTCATCGCAGACTGGAGCTATCTACTGGGACCACAAATGCTTCTGTCGGTTAGTAATAGAAGTATCCATTAATCATTGGTCCAACAGGCCATGGAATCAGAGAATGACACAGCACTGAAGGAGGCCATTCGGCCCATCATGTCTGTGCCGGCCGACAAAGAGCTCTCCACCCTAATCCCACTTTCCAGCCCTGTCGGTTATGGCACTTCAAGTGCATATCCAAGCACTGTTTAAATGTGGTGAGGGTTTCTGCCTCTACCACCCTTTCAGGCACAGAGTTCCAGACCCCCACCACCCTCTGGGTGAAGACATTTCTCCTCTAAACCTCATACCAATTACTTTAAATCTGTGCCCTGGTTATTGACCTCTCTGCTAAGGGAAATAGGTCCTTCCTATCCACTCTATCTAGGCCCCTCATAATTTTAGACACCTCAATTAAATCTCCCCTCAGCTTCCTCTGTTCCAAAGACAACAACCCCAGCCTCTCCAATCTTTCCTCATATCTAAAATTCCCCAGTCCTGGCAACATCCTCGTAAATCTCCTCTGTACCCTCTCTAGTGCGATCACATCTTTCCTGTAATGTGGTGACCAGAACTGCACGCAGTACTCTAGCTGAGGCCTAACTAGTGTTTTATACAGTTGAAGCATAACCTCCCTGCTCTTATATTCTATGCCTCAGCTAATAAAGGCAAGCATTCCGTACGCCTTCTGAACCACCTTATCTACCTGGCCTGCTACCTTCAGGGACCTGTGGACATGCACTCCAAGGTCCCTTTGTTCCTCTTCACTTCTCAGTGTCCGACCATTTAATGTGTATTCCTTGCCTTGTTCGCCCTCCCCAAATGCATTACCTCACACTTCTACGGATTGAATTCCATTTGCCACTGTTCTGCCCACCTGACCAGTCCATTGATATCTTCCTGCAGTCTACAGCTTTCTTCTTCATTATCAACCACGCAGCCGATTTAATATCACCTGCAAACTTCTTAATCATACCCCCTGCATTCAAGTCTAAATCATTGATATATACCACAAAAAACAAGGGACCCAGGACTGAGCCCTGCGGAACCCCACTGGAAACAGCCTTCCAGTCACAAACACCCTTCGACCATAACCCTTTGCTTCCTGCCTCGGAGCCAATTTTGGATCCAACTTGCCACTTTGCCCTGTATCCCATAGGCTTTTACTTTTGTGACCAGTCTGCCATGTGGAACCTTATCAAAAGCCTTGCTTAAAATCCATATAGACTACATCAAATGTACTACCCTCATCGACCCACACACTCTAACCCCTCGCTCTCCCTCCCGATCACACCCTGTCCCATTTAACACACACTATCCCCTCGCTCTCCCTCCCGATCACACCCTGTCCCATTTAACACACTCTATCCCCTCGCTCTCCCTCCCGATCACACCCTGTCCCATTTAACACACACCGTGTCCCCTCGCTCTCCCTCCCGATCACACCGTCCCATTTAACACACACCGTATCCCCTCGCTCTCCCTCCCGATCACACCCTGTCCCATTTAACACACACCGTATCCCCTCGCTCTCCCTCCCGATCACACCGTCCCATTTAACACACGCTCTAACCCCTCGCTCTCTCCCCGACCACACCCTGTCCCATTTAACACACACTGTGTCCCCTTGCTCTCCCTCCCGATCACACCCTGTCCCATTTAACACACACTCTATCCCCTCGCTCTCCCTCCCGATCACACCGTCCCATTTAACACACACTGTATCCCCTCGCTCTCCCCGATCACACCCTGTCCCATTTAACACACGCTCTAACCCCTCGCTCTCTCCCCGATCACACCCTGTCCCATTTAACACACACTGTGTCCCCTTGCTCTCCCTCCCGATCACACCCTGTCCCATTTAACACACACTCCCTCTTGGTTCTTTGGTCCTTTACTAATTAATTGCACTAATTCACAGTGTGAAACATCTCCAACCAAAGTCCCAATGACTGTTATCATGGTATTCTATCTCTCCTCAACCTCTCTGCAGCCTTTGACATGGTGGACAACACCATCCTCCTCCAATGCCTCTCGGCCATCATTCAGCTCAGTGGCACTGCCCTCACTTGATGTCACTCTTAACCATCCAATCCGAGCTCGAGCATCGCTACCAATGTTTTCTCTGCTTACCTGCCGCTCAGTCACCTTGGGAGTCGCCCAAGGATCTACCCTTGTCCCCCTCCTCTTCTTCAACTACACACTGCCGCCCGGCAACATCATCCACATGGGTCAATTAGGCTTATACTCACTAGAGTTTAGAAGAATGAGAGGGGATCTCATTGAAACTTATAAAATTCTAACAGGACTAGACAGACTAGATGCAGGAAGGATGTTCCCGATGGCGGGGAGTCCAGAACCAGAGATCACAGTCTAAGGATAAGGGGTAAGCCATTTAGGATTGAGATGAGGAATTTCTTCACCCAGAGAGTGGTGAACCTGTGGAATTCTCTACCACAGAAGGCAGTTGAGGCCAATTCATTAAATATATTCAAGAAGGAGTTAGATATATTTCTTAAGGCTAAAGGGATCAAGGGATATGGAGAGAAGGCAGGGACAGGGTACTGAGTTTGGGTGATCAGCCATGATCTCATTGAATGGCGGAGCAGGCTCGAGGGGCCGAATGGCCTACTCCTGCTCCTATCTTCTATGTTTCTATGGTAGCCTGGTTCCACATGTACCCCAATGACAGCCAGCTCTACCCGTCCACCACCTCTCCCCACCCCTCCCCCACCTCGGTGTTGTCCCACTGCTTGTCCAACATCCAGTCTGGGAAGATCCACAATCTCACTCAGCTAAACAAACATCTGGAAGACCAAAATCAACTGTTTCGGTCCCCGTCACAAACACCTCAAGTATTCAGTCTCAGACTAAAGGATGATCATTTTGAGACGCACCCTACATATAGGGACTAAGGGAGATTTGAATGGAAACAAACTGCCAATCTAGCGCAACATGATCTAAATTGAGGAGCGATTCATTTAACTCATGGCATCAGAAGCTGGTCTCAGTAAAAGTGACCGTGAGGCTGTTGGATTGTCGTTAAAAAAAAACCAACGGGTTCACTGATGTCCCTTTTAGGAAGGAAACCTGCCGTCCTTACCCGGTCTGGTCCTATATGTGACAACTGTGTAAAGGTCAAGGGTGGGACCAACAAGCAAAGGGAACCTTGGATGACAAGGGATATACAAAAATGCATTAGAAATAAAAGGGGGGCTTTTGGCAATTACAAAAGACTAAAGACGGAAGAAGCCCTAGAGGAGTATAAAAAGTGCAGGGGCATACTTAAAAAAGAAATTAGGAGGGCGAGGAGGGGCCATGAAATAACACTGGCGAGCAAAATAAAGGAAAATCCTAAGATGTTTTATAAGTATATTAAGGGCAAGAGGATAACCAGGGAAAGGGTAGGGCCCATTAGGGACCAAAGTGGCAATCTGTGTGTAGAGCCAGATGATGTAGGCGGGGTTTTAAATGAATTTTTTGCATCTGTGTTCACTATGGAGAAAGGCGATGCGGACATAGAAATCGGGCAAGGGGACTGTGACATACTTGAACATATTAGCATCAAGAGGGAGGAGGTGCTAGCGGTTTTAGCAGGCCAAAAAGTGGATAAATCCCCAGGCCCGGACGAGATGTATCCCAGGCTGCTGTGGGAGGCAAAGGAGGAGATTGCAGGGGCTCTGACACAAATTTTCAGAACCTCTCTGGCCACAGGGGATGTACCAGAGGACTGGAGAACAGCTAATGTAGTACCATTATACAAGAAGGGTAGCAGGGATAAACCAGGGAATTACAGGCCAGTGAGCCTAACATCTGTGGTAGGGAAATTATTGGAAAAAATTCTGAGGGACAAAATTAGTCTCCACTTGGAGAGGCAAGGATTAATCGGGGATAGTTAGCATGGCTTTGTCAAGGGTAAATCATGTCTGACAAATCTGATTGAATTTTTCGAGGGGGTGACTAGGGGGGTGGATGAGGGAAATGCTATGGATGTGGTTTACATGGACTTCAGTAAAGCTTTTGACAAAGTCCCGCATAGGAGACTGGTCAAGAAGGTAAGAGCCCATGGGATCCAGGGTGCCTTGGCGCATTGGATCCTAAACTGGCTGAGTGGCAGGCGGCAGAGGGTGATGGTCGAAGGTTGCTTTTGTGACTGGAAGCCTGTGTCCAGTGGGGTACCTCAGGGATCGGTGCTGGGTCCCTTGTTGTTTGTGATCTACATAAATGATTTGGATGAGAATGTAAAAGGTATGATCAGTAAGTTCGCAGATGACACGAAAATTGGTGGGGTGGTAAATTGCGAGGAGGAAAGCCTCAGGCTACAGGACGATATAAACGGGTTGGTCAGATGGGCGGAAAAGTGGCAAATGGAATTTAACCCTGAAAAGTGCGAGGTGATGCATTTTGGACAGACAAATAAGGCAAGGGAATACACAATGAGTGGTAGGACCCTAGGAAGTACAGAGGGTCAGAGGGACCTTGGTGTACATGTACATAGATCCCTGAAGGCAGCGGAACAGGTAAACAGGTAGATAAGGTGGTTGAAAAGGCATATGGGATACTTATATTCTATGCCTCGGCTAATGAAGGCAAGAGCAGGGAGGTTATGATGGAGCTGTACAAAACGCTGGTGAGGCCACAGCTGGAGTACTGTGTGCAGTTCTGGTCGCCTCACTATAGGAAGGATGTGATTGCTTTGGAGAGGGTGCAGAGAAGATTCACCAGGATGTTACCTGGGATGGAGCGCCTCAGCTATGAAGAAAGACTAAACAGGCTGGGGTTGTTTTCCTTGGAGCAAAGAAGGCTGAGGGGGGACCTGATTGAGGTGTACAAAATGATGAGGGGCATAGATAGGGTAGACAAAGAGGAACTTTTCCCCTTAGTAGGGGGGTCAATAACAAGGGGGCATAGATTCAGGGTAAGGGGCAGGAGATTTAGAGGGGATTTGAGGAGGAACTTTTTCACCCAGAGCGTGGTTGGAATGTGGAACTCAATGCCTGAAAGGGTGGTGGAGGCAGGAACCCTCACAACATTCAAGAAGCATTTGGATGAGCACTTGAAATGCCATTGCATACAAGGCTATGGACCAAATGCTGGAAAATGGGATTAGACTGGACAGGGATGGATGGGCGGCGCAGACACGATGGGCCGAAGGGCCTCTTTCTGTGCTGTAAAACTCTATGACTCTATAACTGATGTGGTTGACTCTTAACTGTCCTCAGAAGTGGCCTAACAAGACACTCAGTTGTATCAAACCGCCACAACGAATACCACACGGACTGCAGCGGTTCAAGAAGGTGGCCAACCATCACCTTCTCGAGGGACAATTAGGGATGGGCAATAAATGCCGGCTTTGCCAGCGAAGCCCACATCCCGAGAATGAATACATTAAAAAAAATCACGGTTACTATGTTGCTTCATGTCTGTACACACATATCTTTACATTTCTTTACCATTCAAGACACAGTTTAAACAGAGATCCCATTCTGTCGATCTTTCATCCCTTCCCGGAATTCACTCTGATGTAGCAGTGCTGCTCTGCCCTACTCCCTTCCTCTCTTTCCAGTGACGGTTCACTCTGTAGTATCACAGCCGCTGGGTGCTCACCGATACCCGGTGCTGGTGTGCGACTGGACAGCGTTGTCCGGCAATTTGACAACGAGGGGCATCGCCGCCAATCCTGTACCTCTTGTCCATCCCCTTCTTCCATCGCTCAACCATTGCCGGCCGTGCTGCCGAGGCCCTAAGCTCCGGAATTCCCTCCCTGAACTTCTCCGCCTTTCTCTCTCCTCCTTTAAGTCTCTCCTTGAGACCTACCTCTTTGACCAAGCTTTTGGTCACCTGTCCCTCATGTGGCTCGGTGTCAAATGTTGTTTTATAAACGCTCCCGTGAAGCGTCCTGCGGCATTTTACTAAATTAACAGCGCTAATATAAATACAAGTTGTTGTTAACTTATTCGTATGACGAGACCAGCCCGTACCAAATAAAAGGGCAAATTCTTTTTGCCGATAAGTTCGAGGCTTAGACAATGTTCACTGCCAGTAGACCGACAACCAACTTATGAGCAAGAAGTCCGAAGCTTATCCGATTTTCATTGTGCAAACGCTGTGCTCACGCTCCCTGGAAAATTGATCTCAGTTTTTACATAAAATCTACGGAACAGAAACAGGCCATTCGGCCCAACTGGTCTCTTGCCAGTGTTTACACTCCACACGAGCCCCCTCTCACGCTAATTGCCTCTTCCCACCCGGCCCTCGCTCCCCCCCCCAATCCCGCTAGTCCCTGTTCCCTCAAGTGCGCATCAAGCCATCAATATAAGATGGCCACGAACAAATCCAATGAGGAATACAGGAGAAACCTCTTGACCCAGAGAGTGGGGAGAATGTGGAACTCACTACCGCAGGGAGTGGTTTTTTAAAAATTCATTGATGGGATGTGGGCGTCGCTGGCTAGGCCTACATTTAGTGCCCATCCCTAATTGCCCTTGAGAAGATGGTGGTGAGCCACCTTCTTGAACCGCTGCAGTCCATACGGTGTAGGTACACCCACAATGCTGTTAGGAAGGGAGTTCCAGGATTTTGGCCCAGCGACAGTGAAGGATCGGCGATACAGGTCCAAGTCAGGATGGTGTGTGGCTTGGAGGGGAACTTGTAGGTGGTGATGTTCCCATGCGTCTGCTACCCTTGTCCTTCTAAGTGGAAGAGGTCGCGGGTTTGGGAGGTGCTGCCGAAGAAGCCTTGGCGAGTTGCTGCAGTGCATCTTGTAGATGGTACACACTGCAGCCATGGTGCGCCGGTGGTGGAGGGAGTGAATGTTGAAGGTGGTGGATGGAGTGCCAATCAAGCGGGCTGCTTTATCCTGAATGGTGTCAAGCTTCTTGAGTGTTGTTGGAGCTGCACTCATCCAGGCAAGTGGAGACTATTCCATCACACTCCTGACTTGTGCCTTGTAGATGGTGGAAAGGCTTTGGGCGAATAGCACAGATGGATTCCAGGGGAAGCTGGATAAACACATGAGGGAGAAAGGAATAGAAGGATATGCTGATGGGGTGAGATGAAGAGGGGTGGGAGGAGGCTCGAGTGGAGCAGAAACACCGGCACGGACCAGTTGGGCCGAATGGCCTGTTTCTGTGCTGTAGACTCGATGTAATTCTAAGCCTCCCTTAGACGTGTCAATGCTTTCTGCTTCAACCAGTCCATCTGGCAGAGGGTTTCACATTCTCACAACAACAGCAACTTACATTTATACAGTGCCTTTAACGTGGTAAAACCACCCAACTTGCTTCACTGGGGGGCGATTATCTAACAAACTTTGACACCGAGCCACATGAGGAGATATTGGGGCAGGTGACGTGGGGTTTAAGGAGAGTCGGTGTAACATAATTCCTCCTAAATTCTTGACCCGTTGGCGCTCATCTTTACACGGATGCCCCACGGTAGAGTTTACTCCACTCAACACTAGGGATTTCGGCAAAATTCAGCTCGGTACTTCTCAGCGATCGCGGAGATTCAACACTTTCATCCCCCCATCCACAGGCCAGTAGCTGGGCAGGGAAATGAGGTTGTCCAGTTAGATACCCGGGAATAGATGGGAAGAAAAACCCCACTTCACTCTGCCGCAGCCCTTCATTTCCGACTGACCATTTGGAACTCATCTCTCTGGAACTGGTCCAGTGTGCGCACCCGCCAAACTCCAGGAGTAATCTCCAGCCAGACATTTAGGTCCCAACTAACACAAGCCAATCCCATGACAAGTTCTTTACTCACACAGCACCAGACTCTTAAAAACTCCCTTTTTCCCGGTTTCCCTGTTTCAAAAGCAGACAAAAAAGAAACCAGCAAACTGACGGTGAAGATGACAATTCGCAGAAGAATGTATCTGATTAAAGCCATCATTCAAATCAGTTCTAAAAAACACTATTTAAAAAAACCACAACACACACAAGGAAATCCATCCCTTTGGACACATTCCACTAATTCACAACTGCCGTCTAAAATTAACAAAGCAATCCTAGAATGATTGGTCTCCTCCTGTGTTCTTTCGGCCCATCGCAATCCTAGAATGATTGGTCTCCTCCTGTGCTATCCTGTGCTGTATCATTCTAGGATTGCAATGGGCCGAAAGAGCACAGGAGGAGACCATTCGGCCCATCGCAATCCTAGAATGATCAGCACAGGAGGAGGCCATTCGGCCCATCGCAATCCTAGAATGATACAGCGCAGGAGGAGGCCATTCGGCCCATCGCAATCCTAGAATGATACAGCACAGGAGGAGGCCATTCGGCCCATCGCAATAATAGAATGATAGAGCACAGGAGGAGACCAATCATTCTATTATTGCGATGGGCTGAATGGTCTCCTGTGCTCTTTCGGCTCATCGCAATCATGGAATGACAGAGCGCAGGAGGAGGCCATTCAGCCCATCGTGCCTGTGCCGGCTCTTTGAAAGAGCTCTCCAATTAGTCCCACTCCCCCCTGCTCTTTCCCCAGAGCCCTGCAATTTTTTCCTTTTCAAGTATTTATTCAATTCCCTTTTGAAAGTTACTATTGAATCTGCTTCCACCGCCCTTTCAGGCAGCGCGTTCCAGATCACAACAACTCGCTGCGTAAACAAAAAATAAAAAGCTCCCCCTCTCCCCGCTTCTTTTGCCAATTATATTAAACATTCAGATAACTGTTGAGAAAATCAATGGAAAGGCTGTCACACCCATTAGTGGAGGAGACCGCCAGACCCGAAGGGGTTAAGAATTACTAGGAAATCAGCAGAGGCTGAGCTGATACTTCGCTGTTTTCCATCCCCTGACAAACTTTCTGGAACAAGTCAGCAGATGACTCTGGAAATCGGTGCTTCAGATTCAATCTCACCTGGAAACCCAACGCTGGAGATTGTCCTCTCGTGGGGAGATGTTCTTACATGAGTGAGATGGTGGATCCCACGGCTGCGGATTATTCAGCTCACGGGCTCACTGCAGAATCCGCTGCATGTTTGGTTGAGACAGGGAGGAGGGAGGGGAGAGAGAGAGAGAGAGAAAATAGTTTCTCAAAAGTTTTTCCAAAACTCCGTGCAAACTCTGCGGGGGAAGCGGCAACTCAGAACAACAGCTCTCTACCGCTCAGTAGAGGAGAGCCCCTTGTGTGTAAAAATCAGAGAGAGAGAGGAGAAAGTCCTGGAAGCTGAACAGGAAAGCCTAACTCCTGAATATTGGAGGAGGATTGTGACTGGAACTAGTTTCCTCCCCTCCTGATCTCAGCTCTCCTGTTCTGAGACAATTCCCTTTCCAGTCTGGCAACTTGCCCAACTTTTTTTTCCTCTCCTAACTTTTTTTTTGTATGTGTGTGTGTGTGTTTGTGGTGGGGAGGGAGGTTTAAAAAGGATGTTGAGAATACAGCCAATCCAAGCCAAGAGCTGACTCACCAGCAATGAATCGACATCAAACCTTCTCGGTCTGGTCCTAGTGTTGCATTCGTCTTATTACAGAAACCATCGCTGCCGCTCCCCCAACCTTCAAATGTAAAAAGTGCAGTTGTTTTTTTTTAACACAAGATGTCGAGATGAGGCATGTTGTTAACAAAAGACAAGAGACTGAAATCACAGATTGAAACAGACGGCCCCTGATTAGAGAGACTGACACATACAGGGTTACATATGGAAAACATTAAGGACTGTGGTTAGGTTGTAAATTCCGAGTCCATCCTGATTTTAACTCCATCACTAAGGAATGTCCTCCCAAGTCTAATTCCCTGTTAACTATTCAGGAAGTCAAAGCCTAATTTGACTTTAATTCTAATTATTTGAAATGTTTTTTTGCCGGAGACACTCACTTTTCTTCAATGGCTGGGATTTCCATCTGTTCCTAACTGCCAGCATCTAACTCACTCCTTGCACGAAAGCACTTGTCGCTCTGACGTACACGGGGAGTCAGGACTAATTGTTCTCCTCGGAGCAGAGAAGGCTAAGAGGAGATTTAATAGAGGCGTTTAAAATCATGAAGGGTTTAGACTGAGTAAATAAGGAGAAACTGATTCTGGTGGTTGGAGGGTCAGTAACCAGAGGGACACAGATTTAAGGTGATTGGCAAAAGAACCAGAGGCGACAGGAGGAAAAACCTTTTTACGCAACCAGTGGTTAGAATTTGGAATGTGCTGCCTGATAGGGCGGTGGATACAGATTCAATAGTAGCCTTCAAAAGGGAATTGGATAAATACCTGAAGGAGATAAAATTGCAGGGATCTGGGGAAAGACTCTCAAAACATTACAGAAGGTCCCCAGAAGGTTCAAGGGGCCTCCTCAGCACTTCTTGGACCAGGCTGAACACCACGGTGTAGTTGTGTGAGAATGCTTCCCACAGAGATCCTCACAACACACTGGAGTCAGATTGGACCTTGACTCTTAGGACATAGGACCAGGAGGAGGCCATTCAGCCCCTCAAGCCTGTTCCGCCATTCAATGAGATCATGGTGGATCTGTACCTCAACTTCATCCACCTGCCTTGGCTCCATATCCCTTAATAACCTTGTCTAGCAAAAATCTACATCATGGAAGACCTCTCCTGGTCCCTCAATACCTCCTCTTTGGTGAAGAAGGCCCAGCAGCGCCTATATTTCCTAAGGAGGCTGAAGGGATGTAACCTGTCACCCCTGATCCTCTCTAACTTTTACCGCTGCACAATAGAGAGCATCCTGACGAACTGTATCACAGTATGGTATGGCAGCTGTAGCTACTATGACCGGAAAGCCCTGCAGCGAGTAGTCAAAACTGCCCAACGCATTACCGGCACCCGGCTACCGACCATAGAGCACATATACCAGAAACGCTGTTTACGGAGGTCACGGACCATCATCAAAGACCCTACCCACCCCAGCCACAGTCTGTTCGCCCTCCTGCCATCTGGGAGACGCTACAGATGCATTCGCACCCGTACGACCAGATTTAGGAACAGCTTCTTTCCCAGGGCTGTCATCCTACTGAACTCCACAAATAAACTCTAAAGCCTGCACATCTGCCAATGCACTTTATTATGGTTATGTTTATGTTAATGTATTACAAGCCAAATGTATGTTGAATGTTTAAATGTCTTAATCTAAATGTACACTCTCGGGAGCCGCAAGCCTACATTTCGTTGTTCTGCACTTGTGCACTAACAATGACAATAAAGTTGATTATTATTATTATTATTATTATATCTACTGCTTTTGTGTGGGGGAGAGGGTTCCACACTTTTACCCCTCTTTGGGTGAAGAACTGTTTCCTAACACCTCTCCTGAATGGCCTTCCTCTGATGTTAAGATGATGTCCCATTGTTCTAGACTCCACCACCCCCCCCCCCCCACCAGCGGAAAAAGTATCTCTCCATCAATTCCTTTCAAAATCCTAAAAACCTCAATCAAATCACCCCTTAACCTCCTATATTCCAGGGAATACAAGCCTAATTTGTGTAAACTCTCCTCATAATCTACCCCTTGGAGCCCTGGTAACATTCTGGTGAATCTGTGCTGCGCTCCTTCCAAGGCCGATAGATCCTTTCTAAGGGCGGTGCCCAGAACTGCACACAGTGCTCCAGATGTGGTCTAACCAGGGCTTTGTATAGTTATAGCAAAACTTCCTCACTTTTATATTTTAGCCCTCTAGTTATAAAGGCTAACATTTCATGAGCTCTTTTGATTATTATTTGTACCGGACTACTACATTTTAGTGGTCTGTGTACGTGGACCCCTAAATCTCTTTGGACCTCCACAGTTCCCAGGACTGCAGTTATACAGTCAGTTTTGTGACGATGCCATTCCCTATTGTCCGCAGCCCAAGTCCCTTGGCTTTTCTCCCTGTGTGCTTTATTCAACGTCAATCTCTCCCAACAACAAATTGCATTTATATATCTCCTGCACTGTAGAAAAAACTTCCTGATGCACTTTATAGAGGCAGGAAGGTGTGTGTGGTGGCAATCTTCAGCAGGAGTGTCATGAGAGGTGACCAGAACCTCGGTTGAAGAAACAGGTTTTGAGAAGAATTTTAAAAGTGGGGAGGGAAGTAAAGAGGTGGAGGGGTTTGGGGAGAGAGTTTCGAGTGTAGTTCACCTTCTACCATCCTGCTAAACACATCAAAGCAATGCCTCAAATTTAACATTCTCATCCTTGCTTTCAAATCCCTCCATGGCCTCACCCCTCCCTATCTCTGTAATCTCCTCCAGCCCCACAACCCCCCGAGATCTCTGCGCTCCTCCAATTCTGGCCTCTTGAGCATCCCCCGATTTTAATCGCTCCACCATTGGTGGCCGTGCCTTCAGCTGCCTGGGCCCCGAGCTCTGGAATTCCCTCCCTAAACCTCTCCACCTTTAAGAGGCTCCTTAAAACCTGCCTCTTTGACCAAGCTTCCTCGATCTTCTGTGGCTCGGTGTCAAATTTTGTCTGATAATCGCTCCTGTGAAGCGCCTTGGGATGTTTTACTATGTTAAAGGCGCTATATAAATACAAGTAGTTGATCCAACGATAATGGAGCTGTTAACTAATCATAGCAATCAATCTCTACCAATGAGTCTACAACTACTTGTCGATGGGGTGACGGACCACTCACTAAAGCCAGAGTCACTCACCGTCGACGACTCCAGAACGATTACAAAAGCAAAATGCTGCGGGTGCTGGAAATCTGAAATTAAAAACAGAAAATGCTGGAAACACTCAGCAGGTCAGGCAGCATCCGTGTAGAGAGAAAAACAAAGTTAGCGTTTCAGGTCGAGGGCCTGTCATCAGAGCTGGAAAAAGTTAGAGATACAACAGAGTTAAGCAAGCACAGCGGAAGGGAAGGGGGGGAGTGGGGGGAGGGAAAAAAAAGGGAAGGTCTGTGTTTTTTTAAATATTTGGATGTGAGCGTCGCTAACAAGGCCAGCATTTATTGCCCATCCCTAATTGCCCTTGAGAAGGTGGTGCTGAGCCGCTGCAGTCCGTCTTCTTCGTAATGGTTTGATACAACTGAGTGTCTCGCTGGGCCATTTCAGAGGGCAGTTAAGAGTCAACCCCATTGCTGTGGGTCTGGAGTCACATATCGGCCAGACTGGGTAAGGACGGCAGATTTCCTTCCTTAAAGGGACATGAGTGAACCAGATGTGTTTTTATGGCAATCCGGTAGTATTCATGGTCACCATTACTGATACTAGCTTTTCATTCCAGATTTATTTAATTAACTGAGTTTAAACAGTTGCCATGGATGAGATTTGAACCTGCGACCTCTTCCACCTAGAAGGACAAGGGCAGCAGGCACATGGCAACACCACCACCTCCAAGTTCCCCTCCAAGTCACACACCATCCTGACTTAGAAGAATATCGTCCGTTCCTTCATCGTCGCTGGGTCAAAATCCTGGAACTCCCTCCCTAACAGCACTGTGGGAGCACCTTCACCACACGGACTGCAGCGGTTCAAGAAGGTGGCTCACCACCACCTTCTCAAGGGCAACTAGGGATGGGCAATAAATGCCGACCTTGCCAGCGACGCCCACATCCCATGAACGAAAAAAAAGTCTTTCTTTTCTTTTTCCTTTCTTCCTGTTCTGCATTCATCCTTTTATTTTCACCGTGTGTCGCTGTGGGGGGTGGGGGGGGGAGGTTAGTTAGGTTCGAAATGTTAGTTGATGTTATTGGGGAACTGGCACTCAAGTCAGGTGAGTGTTGGCTTTCAATGTCCCACACCAGGTCATAGTAACATTAGGAACAGGAGGAGGCCATTCAGCCCCTCGAACCTGTTCTGCAATTCAATCTGATCACGGCTGAGCCGTACCTCAAATCCATTGACCCACCTTTGCTCCATATCCCTCAACAACAACAAGTTGCATTTATATAGCACCTTTAAAGTAGTAAAGCATCCCAAGGCGCTTCACAGGAGCGATTATAAAACAAAATTTGACACCGAGCCACATAAGGAGATATTAGGGCCGATGACCAAAAGCTTGGTCAAAGAGGTAGGTTTTAAGGAGCGTCTTAAAGGAGGAGAGAGAGGCGGAGAGGTTTAGGGAGGGAATTCCAGAGCTCGGGGCCCAGGCAGCTGAAGGCACGGCTGCCAATGGTGGAGCGATTATAATGAGGGAAGCTCAAAAGGCCAGAATTGGAGGAGCGCAGAGATCTCAGAGGGTTATGGGACTTGAGGAGATTACAGCGATAGGGAGGGGTGAGGCCATGGAGGGATTTGAAAACGGGGATGAGAATTTTGAAATCAAGGCATTGCTTAACCGGGAGCCAATGTAGGTCAGCGAGCACAGGGGGGCGATGGGTGAACGGGACTGGGTGAGAGTTAGGACACGGGGCAGTGAGCACAGGGGGTGATGGGTGAACGGGACTTGGTGCGAGTTAGGACACGGGGCAGTGAGCACAGGGGGTGATGGGTGAACGGGACTGGGTGCGAGTTAGGACACGGGGCAGTGAGCACAGGGGGTGATGGGTGAACGGGACTGGGTGCGAGTTAGGACATGGGGCAGTGAGCACAGGGGGTGATGGGCGAACGGGACTGGGTGTGAGTTAGGACACGGGGCAGTGAGCACAGGGGGTGATGGGTGAACGGGACTGGGTGCGAGTTAGGACACGGGGCAGTGAGCACAGGGGGTGATGGGTGAACGGGACTGGGTGCGAGTTAGGACACGGGGCAGTGAGCACAGGGGGTGATGGGTGAACGGGACTGGGTGCGAGTTAGGACACGGGGCAGTGAGCACAGGGGGTGATGGGTGAACGGGACTTGGTGCGAGTTAGGACATGGGCAGCCGAGTTTTGGAGGACCTCATGTTTACATAGGGTGGAATGTGGGAGGCCAGCCAGGAGTGTGTTGAAATAGTCAAGTCTAGAGGTAACAAAGGCATGGATGAGGGTTTCAGCAGAGGATGAGCTGAGGCGGGACGGAAACGGGCGATGTTACGGAGGTGGAAATAGGCAGTCTCAGTTATGCTGCGGATATGTGGTCGGAAGCTCATCTCGGGGCCAAATACGACACCAAGGTTGTGAACAGTGTGGTTCAGCCTCAGACAGAGGTTAGGGAGAGAGATGGAGTCGGTGGCTAGGGAACGGAGTTTGTGGTGGGGACCGAAAACAATGGCTTCGGTCTTCCCAATATTTATTTGGAGGAAATTTCCCCAACCCAACAAAATCTATTGATCTCAGTCTTGAAATTTTTCAATCGACCTCCAGCATCCACAACCTTTTGGGGGGGAGAGTTCCAGATTTCTGATGCCAAATCCAAGCGTTCCGGTTTCAAAAGTTGATCCATCGTTAAAAGTTTGCTAATAAAATTGATGCGCCTCAATAACTTCAAGACTCAAAGTTAACTGAATAAAACAAGGCTTTTATTCGCAAAGAAAGATGCCTGTATCTTCACCTAGCGTTCTGCTGCAAGACAAGCCTGGGCTTGTCTTAAGTAGGGCCAGGTATGGGCGGAGCCGACACACCCAATGGGGAGAAAGGGGGCGGTGCACTATATACAATACAAGGTGAAACACCGGAGCAGGCAATACAATATGTGTAAATACAGAGTCTGATGAATGACATATTTCATCACAATTTCCACCACCCTTTGTGTGAAGAAGTGCCTCCTGACATCACCCCTGAACGGCCTGGCTCTAATTTTAAGCTTCTGCCCCCTTGTTGTGGACTCCCCCCACCAGAGGAAATAGTTTCTCTCTATCTCCCCTATCGAATCCTTTTAACATTTTAAGCACCTCAATTATATTACCCCCCCCAACCTTCTAACCTCAAGGGAATACGAGCCTAGTTTATGCAACCTGGCCTCATATTTTAACCCTTTAAGTCCCGGTATAATTCCGGGGCATCCTGGCATGTAACAGGGCCATCGACAAGTAAGAGGTGAAATCTGCGGTAGGGGAGTTGCCAAGTTGTTAAAATTCTAAAGGGAGCAGATAGACCAGAGATGGAAACAGGAAACAGAAGTGAAACGAAAATTATTATTCAAGGAAACCCACAAACTAAATAAAGTGCAGGCAGCAAAGCGCTTGCAATTCTGTTTCTAATTTACAGAGCAGACTGCTGGTTAGTACAGTATGTTGGACACAGAGCCAGTCCCAGCGTTCCAAAAGGGAATAGGAGAGGTCGTCTCACCTGCTTCCCTCCCACAAACCGGTGGGATGCCCACTGCCAGCTGGCTAACGGGGCGGGATTACAGAATTCAGGATTCGGAGGGCTGGGAGAGGACAGGTTTTGGGCCGAGGAGAGGAAGACAAAGTGGCATCGTAATACGTCTTCTTTTTTAAACCTGAGAGACCTAAGAGAAAGGGCCAAAGAGCAGAGTGCACAGGACATCACCGAGGTTAGAGGCTGCAGCAGCGAAGGTCAATGTAGTTCTTGACGTCGTGCGGTTCATTAACATCAAGCTTACGTTTTAAGAGCTTGTAGATTTTAGGAGCAACAAGAGGAGTCCCACAGTTTACAGGTCCTGGGAAAGGTTGAGTGACGCAGAGCGGAGGGAGAGTGGTGAGGACGGGGACTGGAGCTTGGGACTAATAAAAGAGCAACATTCAGAGAAGCAATGAGGAGAGAGAGAGAGAGAGCAAGAGAGAGACAGAGAGCGAGACAGAGAGAGAGAGAGTGAGAAAGAGAGCGAGACAGAGAGAGAGAGAGAGAGAGAGAGAGAAAGAGAGCGAGACAGAGAGAGAGAGAGAGAGAAAGAGAGCGAGACAGAGAGAGAGAGAGTGATGAGACAGAGAGAGACAGAGAGAGAGAGAGAGAGCAAGAGAGAGACAGAGAGAGAGAGTGATGAGACAGAGGGAGAGAGAGAGAGAGAGCAAGAGAGAAGGAGAGAGAGAGAGCAAGAGATAGACAGAGAGAGAGAGAGAGAGAAAGAGAGCGAGACAGAGAGAGAGAGAGAGCGAGAAAGAGAGTGAGACAGAGAGAGAGAGAGTGATAAGACAGAGGGACAGAGAGAGAGACAGAGAGAGAGACAGAGAGAGAGAGAGAGAGAGGGAGAGAGAAAGGGACAGAGAGAGCGAGAGAGGAACAGAGTGAGAGGGCGAGAGGGAGAGAGCGAGAGAGAGAGCGAGAGAGCGCGAGAGAGAGAGATGAGAGAGAGGGAGAGAGAGAGACAGCAAGAGAGAGAGAGAGGGACAGAGAGAGCAAGAGGCAGAGAGCGAGAAAGAGAGAGAGAGATATGAGAGCGAGGGAGAGAGAGAGACAGACAGCGAGGGAGAGAGAGACAGAGAGAGAGGCAGAGAGGGACAGAGAGAGAGAGCAAGAGAGAGCGAAAGAGCAAGAGAGAGAGAGGGAGAGAGAGAGAGGGAGAGAGAGAGAGGAAGAGAGAGAGAGATGAGAGAGAGGGCAAGAGAGAGCCAGAGAGAGCAAGAGAGAGGGAGAGAGAGAGGGGAGAGAAAGGGACAGCGAGAGCGAGAGACAGAGAGCTGGAGAGAGAGACAGAGAGAGGGAGAGAGTGATACAGAAAGAGCAAGAGATAGAGAGAGAGTGAGAGAACAAGAGAGAGAGAGAGGGAGAGAGAGGGACAGAGAGAGAGAGAGAGAGCGGGAGAGAGAGAGGGACAGAGAGAGAGAGAGTGGGAGAGAGAGAGGGACAGAGAGATTAGCACCAATTACCGCCCCATCAGTCTACACTCAATCATCAGCAAAGTGATGGAAGGTGTCGTTGACAGTGCTATCAAGCGGCACTTACTCACCAATAACCTGATCACTGATGCCCAGTTTGGGTTCCGCCAGGACCACTCGGCTCCTGACCTCATCACAGCCTTGGTCCAAACATGGATAGAAGAGCTGAATTCCAGAGATGAGGTGAGAGTGACTGCCCTTGACATCAAGGCAGCATTTGACCAAGTGTGGCATCAAGGACCCTAGTAAAAATGAATTCAATGGGAATCAGGGGGAAAATTCTCCACTGGCTGGAGTCATACCTAACACAAAGCAAGATGGTTGTAGTTGTTGGAGGTCAATAATTTCAGCCCTAGGACATCGCTGCAGGAGTTCCTCAGGGCAGTGTCCAAGGCCCAACCATCTTCAGCTGCTTCATCAATGACCTTCCTCCAACATAAGGTCAGAAATGGGGATGTTCGCTGATGACTGCACAGTGTTCAGCGCCATTCGCAACTCCTCAGATAATGAAGCAGACCCCGCCCGCATGCAGCAAGACCTGGACCACGTTTAGACTTGGGCTGATAAGTGGCAGGTAACATTTGCGCCACAGAAGTGCCAGGCAATGACTAACTCCAACAAGCGAGAGTCTAACCACCTCCCCTTGACATTCAACGGCATTACCATCGCCGAATCCCCCACTATCAACATCCTGGGGGTCACCATTGACCAGAAACTTAACTGGACCAGTCACATAAATATTGTGGCTACAAGAGCAGGTCTGAGGCTGGGTATTCTGCAGCGAGTGTCTCACCACCTGACTCCCCAAAGCCTTTCCACCATCTACAAGGCACAAGTCAGGAGTGTGATGGAATACTCTCCACTTGCCTGGATGAGTGCAGCTCCAACAACACTCAAGAAGCTCGATACCATCCAGGACAAAGCAGCCCGCTTGATTGGCACCCCATCCACCACCTTAAACATTCACTCCCTCCACCACCAGCGCACCGTGGCTGCAGTGTGTACCATCTACAAGATGCACCGCAGCAACTCGCCAAGGCTTCTTCGACAGCACCTCCCAAACCCGCGACCTCTACCACCTAGAAGGACAAGGGCAACAGGCGCATGGGAACACCACCACCTCCAAGTTCCCCTCCAAGTCACACATCATCCTGACTTGGAAATATATCGCCGATCCTTCATCGTCGCTGGGTCAAAATCCTGGAACTCCCTCCCTAACAGCTCTGTGGGAGCACCTTCACCACACGGACTGCAGCGGTTCAAGAAGGCGGCTCACCACCACCTTCTCAAGGGCAATTAGGGATGGGCAATAAATGCCGGCCTTACCAGCGACGCCCACATCCCAGGAACAAACTATTTAAAAAAAGACAGCAAGAGAGGGAGAGAGACAGAGCGAGTGAGAGAGGGAGAGAGAGAGACAGAGAGAGCGAGAGAGGGAGAGAGAGAGACAGAGAGAGCAAGAGAGGGAGAGAGAGCAAGAGAGGGAGCGAGATGGACAAAGAGAGTGAGAGAGGGAGAGACAGAGACAGAGAGACAGAGAGCGAGAGCGAGAGAAGTAGAGAGGGAGAGAAAGACAGAGAGAGACAGCGACAAGAGAGAGGGAGAGAGAGACAGCGAGCGAGAGAGAGACAGAGAGAGGGAGAGAGAGAGGAAGAGAGAGGAACAGAGAGATGAGAGAGAGAGACAGAGAGCGAGAGACAGAGAGACAGCGAGCGAGAGAGAGATAGAGAGGGAGGGAGACAGAGAGCGAGAGGGGGAAGAAAGACAGCTAGAGAGAGACAAAGGCAGACAGACAGACAGGGAGGGAGGGAGGAAGAGAGAGCGATTGGAGGCTAGAGTAGAAACATAAGAACAGGAGAAGGCCATCCAACCCCTCGAGCCTGCTCCATTATTCAATGAGATCAGGGCTGATCTGTATCCCAACTCCATTGACCTGCCTATGTTCCATATCCCTTGAAACCCTTACCCACCAAAAATCTACTGATCTCAGAGAGGGTCCGGCTATCAGATGAGAAACTTCTTCCTGTCTACTGTCCAGAAGTAGTGACGAGGTTCCCCCAAGGACACCAACTGTTCTCTGTCTCTCCCTATCTCTGGAGCCTCCTACAACCCTCCGAGATCTCTGCGCTCCTCCAATTCTGGCGTTTTAATCGCTCCACCATTGGTGGCCGTGCCTTCAGCTGCCTGGACCCTAAGCTCTGGAATTCCCTCCCTAAACCTCTCCGCCTCTCTCTCCTCCTTCAAGACGCTCCTTAAAACTCTTGACCCAGCTTTTGGTCACCAGTCCAAATATCTCCTTATGTGGCTCGGTGTCATATTTTGTTTGATAATCGCTCCTGTGAAGCGCCTTGGGACGTTTTACTACGTTAAATGCGCTATATAAATGCAGGTTGTTGTTGTTATGGTATTTACATTATCCAGGTAACCAGATAATGACCAATAATCTAGCTTCCCCTTAAATGCATCTCTGCTACTCGCCTCAACCACTCCCTGTGGCAGCGAGTTCCACATTCTCACCACTCTCTGGGTATCCTGAATTCCCGATTGTATTTATTAGTGACTATCTGATATTGATGGCCCCGAGTTGTAGTCTCGCCCGCTTGAACTTAGATGAATTTTTTGAGTGAGAAAATCTTCAGTTTATTCCGCTTTATTCATTAAACGTCCTTCATCCGTTCACAGAAGTGTAAACTTTGAGGAAAGGAGGGGTGAATACTTCAGGCCAGCTAACCTGTTTGTAGGTGTTGGGCTGGGATTGGAAACCACTGTCTAACTGCTGGACAAGGCACTTTCTGTCAAGCACCAGCAAAGTCTGACAGGCATCGTACTGTACTGTAACTGTAGGCACTCATAGACGATAAACCGACCCAGTCAGGAGCTGAGCCAAGCAGACTGCGTGGGCTCCCAGACTCGATCGCTGGTCTCTGCCGAGATAGCTAACCCCAGCAAGAGGAGCAGTTGGTGTTAGCCATGGGCAGCACTCTCTCTCGCCCTGGAGTCAGAAGGTCGTGGGTTCGAGCCCCACTCCAGAGAGTTGAGCCCCATAATCCAGGCGGACACTTCAGTATTGCAGGAGCGCCGCACTGTCGGAGGGGCAGTACTGAGGGAGTGCTGCACTGTCGGAGGGGCAGTACTGAGGGAGTGCTGCACTGTCGGAGGGGCAGTACTGAAGGAGCGCCGCACTGTCGGAGGGGCAGTACTGAGGGAGTGCCGCACTGTCGGAGGGGCAGTACTGAGGGAGTGCTGCACTGTCGGAGGGGCAGTACTGAGGGAGCACTGCACTGTCGGAGGGGCAGTACTGAGGGAGCGCCGCACTGTCGGAGGGGCAGTACTGAGGGAGCGCCGAACTGTCGGAGGGGCAGTACTGAGGGCGTGCCACACTGTTGGAGGGGCAGTACTGAGGGAGTGCTGCACTGTCGGAGGGGCAGTACTGTGGGAGCGCCGCACCGTCGGAGGGGCAGTACTGAGGGAGTGCTGCACTATCAGAGGGGCAGTACTGAGGGAGTGCCGCACTGTCGGCGGGTCAGTATTGATGGAGCGCTGCACTGTCGGAGAGGCAGTACTGAGGGAGTGCTGCACTGTCGGAGGGGCAGTACTGAGGGAACGCTGCACTGTCGGAGGGACAGTACTGAGGGAGTGCTGCTCTGTTGGAGGGGCAGTACTGGGGGAGCGCGGCACTGTCGGAGGGGCAGTACTGAGGGAGCGCCGCACTGTCGGAGTGGCAGTACTGAGGGAGCGCCGCACTGTCAGAGGGGCAGTACTGAGGGAGCGCCGCACTGTCGGAGGGGCAGTACTGAGGGAGAGCTGCACTGTCGGAGGGACAGTACTGAGGGAGTGCTGCACTGTCGGAGAGGCAGTACTGAGGGAATGCCGCACTGTCAAAGGGGGCAGTACTGAGGGAGTGCTGCACTGTCGGAGGGGCAGTTCTGTGGGAGTGCCGCACTGTCGGAGGGGCAGTACTGAGGGAGTGCTGCACTGTCAGAGGGGCAGTACTGAGGGAGTGCCGCAGTGTCGGAGGGTCAGTATTGAGGGAGCGCTGCACTGTCAGAGAGGCAGTACTGAGGGAGTGCTGCACTGTCAGAGGGTCAGTACTGAGGGAGCGCTGCACTGCCGGAGAGGCAGTACTGGGGGAGCGCTGCACTGTCGGAGGGGCAGTACTGAGGGAGCGCTGCACTGTCGGAGGGGCAGTACTGAGGGAGTGCCGCACTGTCGGAGGGGCAGTACTGAGGGAGCGCTGCACTGTCGGAGAGGCAGTACTGAGGGAGTGCTGCACTGTCAGAGGGGCAGTACTGAGGGATAGCTGCACTGTTGGAGGTGCCGTCTTTCGGATGGGGCATTAAACCGAGGCCCCGTCTGCTCTTTCAGATGGCTGTAAAAGATCCCACGGCCTTTATTTCGAAGAAGAGCAGGGGAGTTCTCCCCGGTGCCCTGGCCAATATTCATCCCTCAATCAACATCACTAAAAAAAAACAGATTTTCTGGTCATTATCACATTGCTGTTTGTGGGAGCTTGCTGTGCACAAATTGGCTGCCGCGTTTCCTACATTACAGCAGTGACTCTCCTTCAAAGGTGCTGGATGAAGGCAATTTCTTTCAGTTGGGTCGAGGGAGAGCGTGAAAATCGAGCTGGATTTTCCTCTTCAATCGACCTTAGGTTCTAAATTGAATATCGGGTGAGGACAGAATCCCGGTCAGCGGTCAGCTTGTCCCCTGGGGTTGAACGTCCTGCTGACCCTTTGTTGACCAATCAAGCCTCCAGAATATTCATCCATCCTCCTATAGGAACACCGGAACAGGAGGAGGCCATTCAGCCCCTTGAGCCTGTTCCACCATTCAATGAGATCATGGCTGATCTGCGACCTAACTCCATACACCCGCCTTTGGCCCATATCCCTTAATACCTTTGGTTAACAAAAAGCTATTAATCTCACATTTAACATTAACAATTGACCCAGCATCAATTGCCGTTTGCGGAAGAGAGTTCCAGACTTCTACCACCCTTTGTGTGTTGAAGTGTTTCCTAATTTCACTCCTGAAAGGTCTGGCTCTAATTTTTAGATTCTGCCTCCTAGCCCTAGAATCCCCAACCAGCGGAAATAGTTTCTCTCTATCCACCCTATCTGTTCCCCTTAATATCTTGAAAACTTTGATCAAATTACCCCTTAACCATCTAAATTCCAGGCAATACAACCCTAGTTTGTGTAATCTCCCCTCGTAACTTAACCCTTGGAGTCCGGGTATCATTCTGGTAAACCTTCGCTGCACTCCCTCCAAGGCCAATATATCCTTCCTAAGGTGTGGTGCCCAGAACTGAACACACCCCTGCTATTCACCCAGAGCTTGCTGGCCACACACCAAGCCTCTGTAGATAACACCCCACCCCTTCTCCACTCGATCGGTTCCCACGGAATGTCCGGCCAGCACAGTCCGTACCGACCCCGATAACCCCCCCAATCGCCATCCCGACCAGATACTGACACAGCAGCCCTTTTGGATGGAGTTGATTGGATTTTGCTGAGATAGGTTTCATGGTCCGGCCAATCAAATGCTTGTAAACTCTTCCAACTAATTTAAGGTGGGCGTAGAATCTGGCCTTCAGGCTTGCTGTCCCAGGAACCCAGGGCTGGGGAATTCCTTACCTCCGCCTCAACAACAACAACATCAACAACTTTAATTTATAGTACGCCTTTAACATAGTAAAATGTCCCAAGGTGCTTCACAGGAGCGTAATGAAACAACATTTGACACCGAGCCACATAAGGAGATATTAGGACAAGAGGTAGGTTTTAAGGAGTGTCTTAAAGGGGGAGAGAGAGGCGGAGAGGTTTAGGGAGGGAATTCCAAAGCTTGGGGCCCCGGCAGCTGAAGGCACGGCCACCAATGGTGGAGCGATGGAAATCGGGGATGCTCAGGAGGCCAGAATTAGAGGAGCGCAGAGATCTCGGAGGGTTCTGAGGCTCGAGGAGGTTACAGCGGTAGGGAGGGGCGAGGCCACAGAGGGATTTGAAAACAAGGATGAGAATTTTAAAATCGAGGCGTTGCCGGACTGGGAGCCAATGTAGGTCAGCGAGCACAGAGGGTGATGGGTGAACGGGACTTGGTGTGAGTTAGGACACGGGGCAGTGAGCACAGGGGGTGATGGGTGAACGGGACTGGGTGTGAGTTAGGACACGGGGCAGTGAGCACAGGGGGTGATGGGTGAACGGGACTGGATGTGAGTTAGGACACGGGGCAGTGAGCACAGGGGGTGATGGGTGAACGGGACTTGGTGCGAGTTAGGACACGGGGCAGTGAGCACAGGGGGTGATGGGTGAACGGGACTGGGTGCGAGTTAGGACACGGGGCAGCCGAGTTTTGGATGACCTCAAGTTTACGTAGGGTGGAATGTGGGAGGCCGGCCAGGAGTGTGTTGGAATAGTCGAGTCTGGAGGTAACAAAGGCATGGATGAGGGTTTCAGGCGGATAAGCTGAGACAAGGGCGGAGACGGGCGATGTTACGGAGGTGGAAATAAATACGTGGTCGAGAGCTCATCTCAGGGTCAAATAGGGTGCGAGCAGCCTAGTTGTCTTCAGACAGTTGCCAGGGAGAGGGATGGAGTCAGCGGCTGGAGAATAGAGTTTGTGGCGGGGACTGAAGACAATGGCTTCGGTCCTCCCAATATTTAGTGTGAGGAAATTTCTGCTCATCCAGTTCTGGATCGGGCAAGTAGTGTGACAACTTAGAGACCGTGGAGGGATGTGGTGGTGAGGTAGAGCTGGGTGTCGTCAGCGTACACGTGGAAACTGACGCTGGGTTTTTGGATGATGTCGCCGATGGCAGCATGTAGATAGAAATAGGAGGGGGCCAAGGATGGTTCCTTCCTCCTATATTCCAAGCTTGGTGTCATCCTGTCACTGCTTCTTAATACATCTGCCCTTCTCTCCTAGGAAACATTATTCATCCAGAGGATAGACCGAGTGTGGAATTCTCTAGCACAATTCATGTATTCATATAAAAGAGAATTAGATAGTTATGTGTAAAAGAGGAATATTAAAGGGAGTGAGCATGAAGGGATAATTACTAGTCCTAGCCCTTTCGGGCTATCCCAGATCAGGCGTATTCCCCAGACGTTCACCTTCAACTTAAGTTAGAGATAGCCGAATTCCATAAGAAGCTTAAATGGGTCTAAAGGTCCAGGCTATCTCTCCCTAAAGGAAAGGAACGACTGAAGATGTTACCGTCCTCCAGATAGCACTTTTAATAAGTTGAACTAGACTGTAACCTTCCGGATATTATGAGGGTCCGAAATACCCCCCAGAATTCTGAAAACTCCTTACAACAGAGTGTACAGAATTTGTGGGTTCGCGAGTCTATACAGAATTACTCTTTGAGACAATTCTAAAAATATATAGTTTTATTCAAGAGCCGACATTCAGTTAACATCTGTTGAATCAGTCGCAACATTAATAATTCAAAATACAATTAGCTTACATTTCTTATTTCTCAGAGATCCTTATTTTCAAATCTTTACTTCATTACATTTCTTATTTCTTACTTATTTCTAAATCGAGAACATCCACCAAAATCAAATAATTTTGACTTCCCGAGACTCATAGTTAAAGACTTACAGAGATGCCTCTGAAGAGGTGAGAAACGTTTTGCCCATTCAGCGAGTTCTGCCTTTCTGTTGAAAAGGTCTTATTTTTATACCCTTTTGGCAGTGGTTTCTTCTTTGATGTTTTCTGCTGATGTCAGCTAATTGACTTTATTGATACCTCTTTCGAATGCTTTCTATTCTTACTGTCAATTCAACTATTGCTTGCATAATTATTTCTCTACCTTTAGGTGTTCCAAAAACCATCATAAAAACAATGACAGCTATGGTTTCTGTTTGATGTCATTCCTACAAAATGCTTTCATTCAATTCTTAATCTTGGCTTTACTGGTTTTTAGCAGACATTGTGACTCTCCTTACAGCTCCAAGTTCAATACAAACACAATGTAATTGCTTGGTGTATATATTGAAGTCATATCTTCAAAGTCTTTTTGTTGGTATGGTTTTTACTATATATAAATCAAAACCACTTTAACTGAATGTTTCATGCATTTCTAGCTATCTCAATTGGATATTTGCATATTTAATCTTGTTTCCTGTCATCCAAGTTTAACATAAAAACTATTTGACCAGCAGGTGTTTCTTTTACTTGATGTCATGTTTTCAAAGGCACATGGTTCTTTTAATGTTTGTGTTTCTGTTTTACGTGTTAACTTATAACACCTTAAACTGGGTCTTCTCGTTGTGTTCCCTCCAAATTCTAGACCTTTCGGAAGCACCAATGGTTTGCTTCAATCTTTCCTTGTTTTAGTATATTTAACTAATTCCCATTTCAAAGCTTGTTTACAACTTTGTTATCAACTGATCTTTATCTCAGAAGCCTGTATTTTGCTTACAGCCTGTGTCTCCGAGGCTTTAGATTTTTAAACCCAGTATATTCTGTATTAATAATATCAGAATTCTGTTCATAGTATCGTGTAGTTCTTTGAATCATGGCTATTCTTTCACAAGTAGGAGAGTGGGATTAGACTGGGCGGGATATTAAAGGGTGCGGGGAGTGAGGGGGAGAGTGGGATAAGACTGGGTGGGATATTAAAGGGTGCGGGGAGTGAGGGGGAGAGTGGGATTAGACTGGGTGGGATATTAAAGGGTGCGGGGAGTGAGGGGAGAGTGGGATTAGACTGGGTGGGATATAAAATGGTGCGGGGAGTGAGGGGAGAGTGGGATTAGACTGGGTGGGATATTAAAGGGTGCGGGGAGTGAGGGGGAGAGTGGGATTAGACTGGGTGGGATATTAAAGGGTGCGGGGAGTGAGGGGGAGAGTGGGATTAGACTGGGTGGGATATTAAAGGGTACGGGGAGTAAGGGGAGAGTGGGATTAGACTGGGTGGGATATTAAAGGGTGCGGGGAGTGAGGGGGAGAGTGGGATTAGACTGGGTGGCATATTAAAGGGTGCGGGGAGTGAGGGGGAGAGTGGGATTAGACTGGGTGGGATATTAAAGGTGCGGGGAGTGAGGGGAGAGTGGGATTAGACTGGGTGGGATATTAAAGGGTGCGGGGAGTGAGGGGAGAGTGGGATTAGACTGGGTGGGATATTACAGGGTGCGGGGAGTGAGGGGGAGAGTGGGATTAGACTGGGTGGGATATTAAAGGGTGCGGGGAGTGAGGGGAAGAGTGGGATTAGACTGGGTGGGATATTAAAGGGTGCGGGGAGTGAGGGGGAGAGTGGGATTAGACTGGGTGGGATATTAAAGGGTACGGGGAGTAAGGGGAGAGTGGGATTAGACTGGGTGGGATATTAAAGGGTGCGGGGAGTGAGGGGGAGAGTGGGATTAGACTGGGTGGCATATTAAAGGGTGCGGGGAGTGAGGGGGAGAGTGGGATTAGACTGGGTGGGATATTAAAGGGTGCGGGGAGTGAGGGGAGAGTGGGATTAGACTGGGTGGGATATTAAAGGGTGCGGGGAGTGAGGGGAGAGTGGGATTAGACTGGGTGGGATATTAAAGGGTGCGGGGAGTGAGGGGGAGAGTGGGATTAGACTGGGTGGGATATTAAAGGGTGCGGGGAGTGAGGGGAGAGTGGGATTAGACTGGGTGAGATATTAAAGGGTGCGGGGAGTGAGGGGGAGAGTGGGATTAGATTGGGTGGGATATTAAAGGGTGCGGGGAGTGAGGGGGAGAGTGGGATTAGACTGGGTGGGATATTAAAGGGTCTGGGGAGTGAGGGGGAGAGTGGGATTAGACTGTGTGGGATATTAAAGGGTCTGGGGAGTGAGGGGAGAGTGGGATTAGATTGGGGGAGATATTAAAGGGTGCGGGGAGTGAGGGGAGATTGGGATTAGACTGGGTGGGATATTAAAGGGTGCGGGGAGTGAGGGGGAGAGTGGGATTAGACTGGGTGGGATATTAAAGGGTGCGGGGAGTGAGGGGAGAGTGGGATTAGACTGGGTGGGATATTAAAGGGTGCGGGGAGTGAGGGGAGAGTGGGATTAGACTGGGTGGGATATTAAAGGGTGCGGGGAGTGAGGGGAGAGTGGGATTAGACTGGGTGGGATATTAAAGGGTGCGGGGAGTGAGGGGAGAGTGGGATTAGACTGGGTGGGTTATTAAAGGGTGCGGAGAGTGAGGGGAGAGTGGGATTAGACTGGGTGGGATGTTAAAGGGTGCGGGAAGTGAGGGGGAGAGTGGGATAAGACTGGGTGGGATATTAAAGGGTGCGGGGAGTGAGGGGGAGAGTGGGATTAGATTGGGTGGGATATTAAAGGCTGCGGGACGTGAGGGGAGAGTGGGATTAGACTGGGTGTGATATTAAAGGGTGCAGGGAGTGAGGGGAGAGTGGGATTAGACTGGGTGGGATATTAAAGGGTGCGGGGAGTGAGGGGAGAGTGGGATTAGACTGGGTGGGATATTAAAGGGTGCAGGGAGTGAGGGGAGAGTGGGATTAGACTGGGAGGGATATTAAAGGGTGCGGGGAGTGAGCAGGAGAGTGGGATTAGACTGTTTGGGATATTAAAGGGTACGGGGAGTGAGGGGAGAGTGGGATTAGACTGGGTGTGATATTAAAGGGTGCGGGGAGTGAGGGGAGAGTGGGATTAGACTGGGTGGGATATTAAAGGGTGTGGAGAGTGAGCAGGAGAGTGGGATTAGACTGGGTGGGATATTAAAGGGTGCGGGGAGTGAGGGGGAGAGTGGGAGTAGACTGGGTGGGATATTAAAGGGTGCGGGGAGTGAGGGGAGAGTGGGATTAGACTGGATGAGATATTAAAGGGTGCGGGGAGTGAGGGGGAGAGTGGGATTAGACTGGGTGGGATATTAAAGGGTGCGGGGAGTGAGGGGGAGAGTGGGATTAGACTGTTTGGGATATTAAAGGGTACGGGGAGTGAGGGGAGAGTGGGATTAGACTGGGTGGGATATTAAAGGGTGCGGGGAGTGAGGGGAGAGTGGGATTAGACTGGGTGGGATATTAAAGGGTGCGGGGAGTGAGGGGAGAGTGGGATTAGACTGGGTGGGATATTAAAGGGTGCGGGGAGTGAGGGGGAGAGTGGGATTAGACTGGGTGGGATATTAAATGGTGCGGGGAGTGAGGGGAGAGTGGGATTAGACTGGGTGAGATATTAAAGGGTGCGGGGAGTGAGGGGAGAGTGGGATTAGACTGGGTGAGATATTAAATGGTGCGGGGAGTGAGGGGAGAGTGGGATTAGACTGGGTGAGATATTAAAGGGTGCGGGGAGTGAGGGGAGAGTGGGATTAGACTGGGTGGGATATTAAAGGGTGCGGGGAGTGAGGGGAGAGTGGGATTAGACTGGGTGGGATATTAAAGGGTGCGGGGAGTGAGGGGAGAGTGGGATTAGACTGTTTGGGATATTAAAGGGTGCAGGGAGTGAGGGGAGAGTGGGATTCGACTGGGTGGGATATTAAAGGGTGCGGGAAGTGAGGGGAGAGTGGGATTAGACTGGGTGAGATATTAAAGGGTGCGGGGAGTTAGGGGAGAGTGGGATTAGACTGGGTGGGATATTAAAGGGTGCGGGGAGTTAGGGGAGAGTGGGATTAGACTGGGTGGGATATTAAAGGGTGCGGGGAATGAGGGGAAAGTGGGATTAGACTGGGTGGGATATTAAAGGGTGCGGGAAGTGAGGGGGAGAGTGGGATTAGACTGGGTGGGATATTAAAGGCTATGGGGAGTGAGGGGAGAGTGGGATTAGACTGGGTGGGATATTAAAGGGTGCGAGGAGTGAGGGGAGAGTGGGATTAGACTGGGTGAGATATTAAAGGGTACGGGGAGTGAGCATGAGAGTGAGATTAGACTGGATGGGATATTAAAAGGTCTGGGGAGTGAGGGGGAGAGTGGGATTAGACTGGGTGGGAGATTAAAGGGTATGGGGAGTGAGCAGGAGAGTGAGATTAGACTGGGTGGGATATTAAAAGGTCTGGGGAGTGAGGGGGAGAGTGAGATTAGACTGGGTGGGATGTTAAAGGATGCGGGGAGAGTGGGATTAGACTGGGTGAGATTTTAAAGGGTACGGGGAGTGAGGGGGAGAGTGGGATTAGACTGGGTGGGATATTAAAGGGCCCGGGGAGTGAGCGGGATAGTAGGATTAGACTGGGTGGGATATTAAAGGGTGCGGGGAGTGAGGGGGAGAGTGGGATTAGACTGGGTGGGATATTAAAGGGTGCGGGGAGTGAGGGAGAGTGGGATTAGTCTGGGTGAGATATTAAAGGGTGCGGGGAGTGAGGGGAGAGTGGAATTAGACTGGGTGGGATATTAAAGGGTGCGGGGAGTGAGGGGAGAGTGGGATTAGACTGTTTGGGATATTAAAGGGTGCGGGGAGTGAGGGGAGAGCGGGATGAGACTTTTTGGGATATTAAAGGGTGCGGGGAGTGAGGGGAGAGTGGGATTAGACTGGGTGGGATATTAAAGGGTGCGGGAAGTGCGGGGGAGAGTGGGATTAGACTGGGTGGGATATTAAAGGGTGCGGGGAGTGAGGGGGAGAGTGGGATTCGACTGGGTGGGATATTAAAGGGTGCGGGGAGTGAGGGGGAGAGTGGGATTAGACTGGGTGGGATATTAAAGGGTGCGGGGAGTGAGGGGAGAGTGGGATTAGACTGTTTGGGATATTAAAGGGTGCGGGGAGTGAGGGGAGAGTGGGATTAGACTGTTTGGGATATTAAAGGGTGCGGGGAATGAGGGGAGAGTGGGATTAGACTGGGTGGGATATTAAAGGGTGCGGGGAGTGAGGGGAGAGTGGGATTAGACTGGGTGGGATATTAAAGGGTGCGGGGAGTGAGGGGAGTGTGGGATTAGACTGGGTGGGATATTACAGGGTGCGGGGAGTGAGGGGGAGAGTGGGGTTAGATTGTTTGGGATATTAAAGGGTGCAGGGAGTGAGGGGGAGAGTGGGATTAGACTGGGTGGGATATTAAAGGGTGCAGGGAGTGAGGGGCAGAGTGGGGTTAGACTGTTTGGGATATTAAAGGGTGCGGGGAGTGAGGGGAGAGTGGGATTAGACTGGGTGGGATATTAAAGGGTGCGGGAAGTGAGGGGGAGAGTGGGATTAGACTGGGTGGGATATTAAAGGGTGCGGGGAGTGAGGGGGAGAGTGGGATTAGACTGGGTGGGATATTAAAGGGTGCGGGGAGTGAGGGGGAGAGTGGGATTAGACTGGGTGGGATATTAAATGGTGCGGGGAGTGAGGGGAGAGTGGGATTAGACTGGGTGAGATATTAAAGGGTGCGGGGAGTGAGGGGAGAGTGGGATTAGACTGGGTGGGATATTAAAGGGTGCGGGGAGTGAGGGGGAGAGTGGGATTAGACTGGGTGGGATATTAAAGGGTGCGGGGAGTGAGGGGAGAGTGGGATTAGACTGTTTGGGATATTAAAGGGTGCAGGGAGCGAGGGGAGAGTGGGATTAGACTGGGTGGGATATTAAAGGGTGCGGGGAGTGAGGGGGAGAGTGGGATTAGACTGGGTGGGATATTAAAGGGTGCGGGGAGTGAGGGGAGAGTGGGATTAGACTGGGTGGGATATTAAAGGGTGCGGGGAGTGAGGGGAGAGTGGGATTAGACTGGGTGGGATATTAAAGGGTGCGGGGAGTGAGGGGAGAGTGGGATTAGACTGGGTGGGATATTAAAGGGTGCGGGGAGTGAGGGGGAGAGTGGGATTAGACTGGGTGGGATATTAAAGGGTGCGGGGAGTGAGGGGAGAGTGGGATTAGACTGTTTGGGATATTAAAGGGTGCAGGGAGCGAGGGGAGAGTGGGATTAGACTGGGTGGGATATTAAAGGGTGCGGGAAGTGAGGGGAGAGTGGGATTAGACTGGGTGAGATATTAAAGGGTGCGGGGAGTGAGGGGAGAGTGGGATTAGACTGGGTGGGATATTAAAGGGTGCGGGGAATGAGGGGAAAGTGGGATTAGACTGGGTGGGATATTAAAGGGTGCGGGAAGTGAGGGGGAGAGTGGGATTAGACTGGGTGGGATATTAAAGGGTGTGGAGAGTGAGCAGGAGAGTGGGATTAGACTGCGTGGGATATTAAAGGGTGCGAGGAGTGAGGGTAGAGTGGGATTAGACTGGGTGAGATATTAAAGGGTACGGGGAGTGAGCAGGAGAGTGAGATTAGACTGGATGGGATATTAAAAGGTCTGGGGAGTGAGGGGGAGAGTGGGATTAGACTGGGTGGGAGATTAAAGGGTATGGGGAGTGAGCAGGAGAGTGAGATTAGACTGGGTGGGATATTAAAAGGTCTGGGGAGTGAGGGGGAGAGTGAGATTAGACTGGGTGGGATGTTAAAGGATGCGGGGAGAGTGGGATTAGACTGGGTGAGATTTTAAAGGGTACGGGGAGTGAGGGGGAGAGTGGGATTAGACTGGGTGGGATATTAAAGGGCCCGGGGAGTGAGGGGGAGAGTGGGATTAGACTGGGTGGGATATTAAAGGCCCGGGGAGTGAGCGGGAGAGTGGGATTAGATGGGGTGTATGTTAAAGTGTATGGAGTTGAGCAGGATAGTGGGATTAGACTGGGTGGGTTATAAAAGGGTGCGGGGCGTGAGGTGGAGAGTGGGATTAGACTGGGTGGGATATTAAAGGGTGCGGGGAGTGAGGGGGATAGTAGGATTAGACTGGGTGGGATATTAAAGGAAGCGGGGAGTGAGGGGAGAGTGGGATTAGACTGGGTGGGATATTAAAGGGTACGGGGAGTGGGGGGGAGAGTGGGATTAGACTGGGTGGGATATTAAATAGTGTGGGGAGTGAGCAGGAGAGTGGGATTAGACTGGGTGGGATATTGAAGGGTACAGGGAGTGAGGGGGAGAGTGGGATTATACTGGATGAGATATTAAATAGTGTGGGGAGTGAGGGGAGAGTGGGATTAGACTGGGTTGGATATTAAAGGGTGCGGGGAGTGAGGGGGAGAGTGGGATTAGACTGGGTGGGATATTAAATAGTGTGGGGAGTGAGGGGAGAGTGGGATTAGACTGGGTTGGATATTAAAGGGTGCGGGGAGTGAGGGGGAGAGTGGGATTAGACTGGGTGGGATATTAAAGGGTGCAGGAAGTGAGGGGAGAGTGGGATTAGACTGGGTGGGATATTAAAAGGTGCGGGGAGTGAGGGGAGAGTGGGATTAGACTGGGTGGGATATTAAAGGGTGCGGGGAGTGAGGGGAGAGTGGGATTAGACTGGGTGGGATATTAAAGGGTGCGGGGAATGAGGGGAAAGTGGGATTAGACTCTGTGCGATATTAAAGGGTGCGGGAAGTGAGGGGGAGAGTGGGATTAGACTGGGTGCGATAGTAAAGGGTGCGGGGAGTGAGGGGGAGAGTGGGATTAGACTGGGTGCGATATTAAAGGGTGCGGGGAGTGAGGGGAGAGTGGGGTTAGACTGGGTGGGATATTAAAGGGTGCGGGGAATGAGGGGAAAGTGGTATTAGACTGGGTGGGATATTAAAGGGTGTGGGGAGTGAGCAGGAGAGTGAGATTAGACTGGGTGGAATATTAAAGGGTGTGGGGAGTGAGCAGGAGAGTGGGATTAGACTGGGTGCGATATTAAAGGGTGCGGAGAGTCAGCAGGAGAGTGGGATTAGACTGGGTGGGATAATAAAGGGTATAGGGAGTGAGGGGGAGAGTGGGATTAGACTGGGTGAGATTAAAGGGTATACGGAGTGAGGGAGAGAGTGAGATTAGACTGGGTGGGATATTATAGGATGCAGGGAGTGAGGGGGAGAGTGGGATTAGACTGGGTGAGATATTGAAGGGTGCGGGGAGTGAGGGGAGAGCGTGATTTAGACTGGGTGAGACATTGAAGCGTACGGGGTGTGAGGGGGAGACTGGGATTAGACTGGGTGAGTTATTAAAGGGTGCGGGGAGTGAGGGGGAGAGTGTGATTAGACTGGGGGATATTAAAGGGTGTGGGGAGTGAGGGGGAGAGTGGGATTAGACTGGGTGGGATATTAAAGGGTGTGGGGAGTGAGCAGGAGAGTGGGATTAGACTGGGTGGGATATTAAAGGGTGTGGGGAGTGAGCAGGAGAGTGGGATTAGACTGGATGAGATATTAAAGGATGCGGGGAGTGAGCAGGAGAGTGGGATTAGACTGGGTGAGATATTAAAGGGTGTGGGGAGTGAGCAGGAGAGTGGGATTAGACTGGATGAGATATTAAAGGGTGTGGGGAGTGAGGGGAGAGTGGGATTAGACTGGGTGGGATATTAAAGGGTACGGGGTGTGAGCGGGAGAGTGGGATTAGACTGTTTGGGATATTAAAGGGTGCGGGGAGTGAGGGGGAGAGTGGGATTAGACTGGGTGGGATATTAAAGGGTGTGGGGAGTGAGGGGAGAGTGGGATTAGACTGAGTGGGATATTAAAGGGTGTGGGGAGTGAGGGGGAGAGTGGGATTAGACTGGGTGGGATATTAAAGGGTGTGGGGAGTGAGGGTAGAGTGGGATTAGACTGGATGAGATATTAAAGGGTGTGGGGAGTGAGGGGAGAGTGGGATTAGACTGAGTGGGATATTAAAGGGTGTGGGGAGTGAGGGGGAGAGTGGGATTAGACTGGGTGGGATATTAAAGGGTGTGGGGAGTGAGGGGAGAGTGGGATTAGACTGAGTGCGATATTAAAGGGTGTGGGGAGTGAGGGAGAGAGTGGGACTAGACTGGGTGAGATATTAAAGGGTGTGGGGAGTGAGCAGGAGAGTGGGATTAGACTGGGTGGGATATTAAAGGGTGTGGGGAGTGAGCAGGAGAGTGGGATTAGACTGGATGAGATATTAAAGGGTGTGGGGAGTGAGCAGGAGAGTGGGATTAGACTGGGTGGGATATTAGAGGGTGAGGGGAGTGAGGGGAGAGTGGGATTAGGCTGGGTGGGATATTAAAGGGTGAGGGGAGTGAGGTGAGAGTGGGATTAGACTGGGTGGGATATTAAAGGATGCGGGGAGTGAGGGGGAGAGTGGGATTAGACTGGGTGGGATATTAAAGGGTGCGGGGAGTGAGGGGAGAGTGGGATTAGTCTGGGTGAGATATTAAAGGGTGCGGGGAGTGAGGGGAGAGTGGGATTAGACTGGGTGGGATATTAAAGGGTGCGGGGAGTGAGGGGAGAGTGGGATTAGAGTGTTTGGGATATTAAAGGGTCCGGGGAGTGAGGGGGAGAGTGGGATTAGACTGTTTGGGATATTAAAGGGTGCGGGGAGTGAGGGGGAGAGTGGGATTAGACTGTTTGGGATATTAAAGGGTGCGGGAAGTGCGGGGGAGAGTGGGATTAGACTGGGTGGGATATTAAAGGGTGCGGGGAGTGAGGGGGAGAGTGGGATTAGACTGGGTGGGATATTAAAGGGTGCGGGGAGTGAGGGGGAGAGTGGGATTAGACTGGGTGGGATATTAAAGGGTGCGGGGAGTGAGGGGGAGAGTGGGATTAGACTGGGTGGGATATTAAAGGGTGCGGGGAGTGAGGGGAGAGTGGGATTAGACTGGGTGGGATATTAAAGGGTGCGGGGAGTGAGGGGAGAGTGGGATTAGACTGGGTGGGATATTAAAGGGTGCGGGGAGTGAGGGGAGAGTGGGATTAGACTGTTTGGGATATTAAAGGGTGCGGGGAGTGAGGGGAGAGTGGGATTAGACTGGGTGGGATATTAAAGGGTGCGGGGAGTGAGTGGAGAGTGGGATTAGACTGTTTGGGATATTAAAGGGTGCGGGGAATGAGGGGAGAGTGGGATTAGACTGGGTGGGATATTAAAGGGTGCGGGGAGTGAGGGGAGAGTGGGATTAGACTGGGTGGGATATTAAAGGGTGCGGGGAGTGAGGGGAGAGTGGGATTAGACTGGGTGGGATATTACAGGGTGCGGGGAGTGAGGGGGAGAGTGGGGTTAGACTGTTTGGGATATTAAAGGGTGCAGGGAGTGAGGGGGAGAGTGGGATTAGACTGGGTGGGATATTAAAGGGTGCAGGGAGTGAGGGGCAGAGTGGGGTGAGACTGTTTGGGATATTAAAGGGTGCGGGGAGTGAGGGGAGAGTGGGATTAGACTGGGTGGGATATTAAAGGGTGCAGGGAGTGAGGGGGAGAGTGGGATTCGACTGGGTGGGATATTAAAGGGTGCAGGGAGTGAGGGGAGAGTGGGATTAGACTGGGTGGGATATTAAAGGGTGCGGGAAGTGAGGGGGAGAGTGGGATTAGACTGGGTGGGATATTAAAGGGTGCGGGGAGTGAGGGGGAGAGTGGGATTAGACTGGGTGGGATATTAAAGGGTGCGGGGAGTGAGGGGGAGAGTGGGATTAGACTGGGTGGGATATTAAATGGTGCGGGGAGTGAGGGGAGAGTGGGATTAGACTGGGTGAGATATTAAAGGGTGCGGGGAGTGAGGGGAGAGTGGGATTAGACTGGGTGGGATATTAAAGGGTGCGGGGAGTGAGGGGGAGAGTGGGATTAGACTGGGTGGGATATTAAAGGGTGCGGGGAGTGAGGGGAGAGTGGGATTAGACTGTTTGGGATATTAAAGGGTGCAGGGAGCGAGGGGAGAGTGGGATTAGACTGGGTGGGATATTAAAGGGTGCGGGAAGTGAGGGGCGAGTGGGATTAGACTGGGTGAGATATTAAAGGGTGCGGGGAGTGAGGGGAGAGTGGGATTAGACTGGGTGGGATATTAAAGGGTGCGGGGAATGAGGGGAAAGTGGGATTAGACTGGGTGGGATATTAAAGGGTGCGGGAAGTGAGGGGGAGAGTGGGATTAGACTGGGTGGGATATTAAAGGGTGTGGAGAGTGAGCAGGAGAGTGGGATTAGACTGGGTGGGATATTAAAGGGTGCGAGGAGTGAGGGGAGAGTGGGATTAGACTGGGTGAGATATTAAAGGGTACGGGGAGTGAGCAGGAGAGTGAGATTAGACTGGATGGGATATTAAAAGGTCTGGGGAGTGAGGGGGAGAGTGAGATTAGACTGGGTGGGATATTAAAAGGTCTGGGGAGTGAGGGGGAGAGTGAGATTAGACTGGGTGGGATGTTAAAGGATGCGGGGAGAGTGGGATTAGACTGGGTGAGATTTTAAAGGGTACGGGGAGTGAGGGGGAGAGTGGGATTAGACTGGGTGGGATATTAAAGGGCCCGGGGAGTGAGCGGGAGAGTGGGATTAGATGGGGTGTATGTTAAAGTGTATGGAGTTGAGCAGGATAGTGGGATTAGACTGGGTGGGTTATAAAAGGGTGCGGGGCGTGAGGTGGAGAGTGGGATTAGACTGGGTGGGATATTAAAGGGTGCGGGGAGTGAGGGGGATAGTAGGATTAGACTGGGTGGGATATTAAAGGAAGTGGGGAGTGAGGGGAGAGTGGGATTAGACTGGGTGGGATATTAAAGGGTACGGGGAGTGGGGGGGAGAGTGGGATTAGACTGGGTGGGATATTAAATAGTGTGGGGAGTGAGCTGGAGAGTGGGATTAGACTGGGTGGGATATTGAAGGGTACAGGGAGTGAGGGGGAGAGTGAGATTATACTGGATGAGATATTTAATAGTGTGGGGAGTGAGGGGAGAGTGGGATTAGACTGGGTTGGATATTAAAGGGTGCGGGGAGTGAGGGGGAGAGTGGGATTAGACTGGGTGGGATATTAAATAGTGTGGGGAGTGAGGGGAGAGTGGGATTAGACTGGGTTGGATATTAAAGGGTGCGGGGAGTGAGGGGGAGAGTGGGATTAGACTGGGTGGGATATTAAAGGGTGCAGGAAGTGAGGGGAGAGTGGGATTAGACTGGGTGGGATATTAAAGGGTGCGGGGAGTGAGGGGAGAGTGGGATTAGACTGGGTGGGATATTAAAGGGTGCGGGGAGTGAGGGGAGAGTGGGATTAGACTGGGTGGGATATTAAAGGGTGCGGGGAATGAGGGGAAAGTGGGATTAGACTCTGTGCGATATTAAAGGGTGCGGGAAGTGAGGGGGAGAGTGGGATTAGACTGGGTGCGATAGTAAAGGGTGCGGGGAGTGAGGGGGAGAGTGGGATTAGACTGGGTGCGATATTAAAGGGTGCGGGGAGTGAGGGGAGAGTGGGGTTAGACTGGGTGGGATATTAAAGGGTGCGGGGAATGAGGGGAAAGTGGTATTAGACTGGGTGGGATATTAAAGGGTGTGGGGAGTGAGCAGGAGAGTGGGATTAGACTGGGTGGAATATTAAAGGGTGTGGGGAGTGAGCAGGAGAGTGGGATTAGACTGGGTGCGATATTAAAGGGTGCGGAGAGTCAGCAGGAGAGTGGAATTAGACTGGATGGGATAATAAAGGGTATAGGGAGTGAGGGGGAGAGTGGGATTAGACTGGGTGAGATTAAAGGGTATACGGAGTGAGGGAGAGAGTGAGATTAGACTGGGTGGGATATTAAAGGATGCAGGGAGTGAGGGGGAGAGTGGGATTAGACTGGGTGAGATATTGAAGGGTGCGGGGAGTGAGGGGAGAGCGTTATTTAGACTGGGTGAGACATTGAAGCGTACGGGGAGTGAGGGGGAGACTGGGATTAGACTGGGTGAGTTATTAAAGGGTGCGGGGAGTGAGGGGGAGAGTGTGATTAGACTGGGGGATATTAAAGGGTGTGGGGAGTGAGGGGGAGAGTGGGATTAGACTGGGTGGGATATTAAAGGGTGTGGGGAGTGAGCAGGAGAGTGGGATTAGACTGGGTGGGATATTAAAGGGTGTGGGGAGTGAGCAGGAGAGTGGGATTAGACTGGATGAGATATTAAAGGATGCGGGGAGTGAGCAGGAGAGTGGGATTAGACTGGGTGAGTTATTAAAGGGTGTGGGGAGTGAGCAGGAGAGTGGGATTAGACTGGATGAGATATTAAAGGGTGTGGGGAGTGAGGGGAGTGTGGGATTAGACTGGGTGGGATATTAAAGGGTACGGGGTGTGAGCGGGAGAGTGGGATTAGACTGTTTGGGATATTAAAGGGTGCGGGGAGTGAGGGGGAGAGTGGGATTAGACTGGGTGGGATATTAAAGGGTGTGGGGAGTGAGCAGGAGAGTGGGATTTGACTGGATGAGATATTAAAGTGTGTGGGGAGTGAGGGGAGAGTGGGATTAGACTGGGTGGGATATTAAAGGGTGTGGGGAGTGAGGGGGAGAGTGGGATTAGACTGGGTGGGATATTAGAGGGTGAGGGGAGTGAGGGGAGAGTGGGATTAGACTGGGTGGGATATTAAAGGGTGCGGGGAGTGAGGGGAGAGTGGGATTAGACTGGGTGGGATATTAAAGGGTGCGGGGAGTGAGGGGAGCGTGGGGTTAGACTGGGTGGGATATTAAAGGGTGCGGGGAGTGAGGGGGAGAGTGGGATTAGACTGGGTGTGATATTAAAGGATGCGGGGAGTGAGGGGACAGTGGGATTATACTGGTGGGATATTAAAGGGTGCGGGGCGTGAGGGGGAGAGTGGGATTAGACTGGGTGGGATATTAAAGGGTGAGGAGAGTGAGGGGAGAGTGGGATTAGACTGGGTGAGATATTAAAGTGTACGGGGAGTGAGCAGGAGTGTGGGATTAGACTGGGTGGTTCATGTGCAGAGAAACCCTAGTGTTGACCTGCTGAATTAACTGCTATGTCTGTCCGCTCACTGCTGGTCTCCCACACTGAGGTCTTTCACTTTCCACCTCGGACACCCCATTAAACAGTGCAGTTATACACATTTCCCGACTGCGAGATTTATCTTTCCGAATTCCTCCGTCTCTGGCTTTTGCGGCTGGATGCTTGAATTTGTTGTTTACCGTGTCCCAGTGTGTTCCTGGTTCTTTGCTGAGCTGTGGCCTGTGGGATGCGGGAATAGAAGCCGTCCCAACAAGTAATAGCTGGCTCCAGACTCCCACAGTGGGCCCGGGCGTCTCGGCGGAGTGGGGGGAGGAGGAGGAGGAGGATGAGGGGAATGGGTGGCGGGTTGGAGGGAGTGGCGGGTTTGCAAACTTTGCCAAATTAAACTTTGCACTGAATCAGCAGGTTTTTTTTGGTTTCCTTCAATTTGCTGAATTAGTATAGGCCTCATCTCACAGCAAACCTTTGAAGAATAAATGTAGCTGCAGACACCAAGGATGAGAAAAGAAAGGCTTCTGAAATGGGCGAGGCCGAATTAACAGGTTTCCTCCCACAAGTTTATCACCTAAACCCTTGCCTTTCGTGGCTGCCTCCTGCAAGAAGTCCCGACATGGGCACTGTGGTGTATGTAACTTGTTCCACCTTAAGAGATGTACTACTTTCTCTGGCTGCTGTATACGGTAATACCGGTGGTGACCACACCGGTATATAAGTGCTGTGTAGTAACTTGCTGGGTAGTACAGCCCTAACCTCCGAATAGTAAAGACCTATTGAAAAGTTATTCTTGTAGTCTGTGTCAGTAATTGACCTTAAATATAACTGGAACACACAGACTTAACAGTGGCGACGAGTCCGATCTTACCCTGCGGCAGTTTACATCCACGGCAGCTTCGTCCTCAGAACGGGCGTCGAGAAGAGGCATCCACCCTCATCATCCTGCTGAACAGCACGTCGCGCGGGAGGCATCGAGGACCCGGAGTGAAGAAGAGAAATTCAGAACTCGAAGCCCCCATCAGCGGCAGACAGCTATCTTCCTTCTACCACGGTGGTGGGTAAGCCAATCAGTGAAAGTCGGCCGCGTTGGCTGTAGTGAAGGGGAGGGAAGACGGAGGAAAGAGGGCGGTGAAATCGACCGCGGCCGGTGAAAAGGGCCGGGCTGCATTCGGGCCGAAAGGCGCAGCGACTGGGGCAGCTGAAGGCGCGAGAGCCACGGTGAATTCGAACGCAGCGGGTGCACATAACCGGGCTGCAAGAAGGGCTGCGAGGCGCGACGGCAGGGAAGCGCGAATGCCCACGGGAACCGCGGTGGAGTAGAAGCAGCGTCGGGGGAGTTGTTAACCACTGGGGAGGCGAGACCGGCAGCAGCACAGCAATCGCCATTGCAGCCAGCGGGTGAAGAAGACGAGCGCGGGAAAGACCGCCAAGCGCGGGAAGCCGCCATTTTGGAAAAAAAAAAAATTGCAAAGGTGCCTAAACATGGGAACATTAATACTTTTGATAGCGACATCGAAGATTGGACCACGTATGTAGAACGCATAGAAGTTTATTGTAGAGCAAATAAGATACCAGATGGGGAGAAAGCACTAACCTTATTAAACTTAATGGGTGCGAAGACATACGGGCAATTGAAACACCTTCTATCACCAGAGAAACCGGCGGATAAGACTTTCGCGGATATTGTTACCGTCCTGAAAAATCATTTAAGCCCCACGCCGCTGATGCTAGCGGAACGATTTAAATTTTACAGCAGAAAGCAGCTGAAAGATGAAAGCAATGCTGAATTTTTGATTGAATTGCGTAAGCTAGCAAAGTACTGTCAGTTTGGAACAGGACTAACAGATGCGCTAAGAGATAAATTTGTGTGTGGATTGTTAAAAGAAGAGACACAAAAGCGACTGCTTGAGGAGAATGAGCTGACGCTTGATAAAGCTGTCGCTATGGCAGCATCGCACGAAGCCGCAGCGAGAGGCACGGCGGTAATGCAGCTACGGTCACCGGAACTCAGCACAAATCAAATGGTCTTGGGTACAGTAAAATGTTATCGTTGTGGAAAGACAACGCACGATCAGAACCAGTGCTGGTTCAAAAATAAGGAATGCAGAAAATGTGGCAGGCTTGGTCACATAGCTAAAGTATGCTGGTCAGGAGAGAAGACCAGCAACAAAAAGTCACCGCAGGGAAAGTACAGAAAGGTACACAAGGTGACAGAGAACAGTTCGAACGAACAGAGGTCAGATTCAGACGCCAGCAGTAATGAACTGGGTAGCTTAAGAGTACACAACGTTGGTAAGGAAGCAGACCTCCAGACAATTTGGGTCACACTTCAGATAGCAGGAGTCCAAGTGAAGATGGAATTGGACACTGGATTGGCATTGACGGTCATGAATAAGAAAGATTACAAAAGGTTATTCCAACATATTCCCCTACGGGATACGGAGATTGTATTGAAAACATACACGGGGCAAAGAGTATACCCCATCGGAAAGATAGAGGTAAAGGTGGTCCACAAGGGCAAAGAAAGCCGAGGAATGGACTTATATGTGTTACCTGAAGGAGGTCCACCACTACTGGGACGGGAGTGGATTAGAAAAATGAATATGGACTGGCATTCCTTGAAAGCACTAACGGTAGATGCCAGGGAAACAGATGTCAAACCTAAACGATTGTCCAGAATATTGGACGATGCTAAAGAGGTGTTCCAGCAGGGACTGGGAACACTGAGAGGAATTACGGCAAACATCAAGATTGAAGAACATGCACAACCAAAATTTTTCAAAGCCAGACCGGTACCCTATGCGATACGACCTGCTGTGGAAGCGGAGCTGGAAGCGCTAGAACGTTCAGGAGTACTGTCTAAGGTAGACTGGAGTGAGTGGGCTACGCCCATTGTCCCCGTGATGAAACGTCCTTCGAGCAACAAGCCGGGAGAACCAGGGAAGGTTCGCATCTGTGGAGATTTCAAGATCACTGTTAATCCGGTGTTTCACACGGTGCAGTATCCGCTTCCGCGGATTGAGGATATCTTTGTTTCATTGTCGGGCGGGAAACACTTCACCAAGATAGACCTGGCGCAGGCGTACTTACAGATGGAAGTTGAGGAAAAGTCACGCCAGTACCTCACGATCAACACGCAGAGGCTTGTACCGGTATAATAGACTGGTTTTTGGAGTGGCATCGGCTCCAGCAATTTGGCAGAGGGCCATGGAGCAGGTATTACAGGGAATTCCAGGCACACAATGTTACCTGGACGATATTCTGATTACAGGAGATGATGACGAGGAACACCTCGCAAATTTGGAACTGGTGCTCATCAGATTGAAAGAATATGGACTTCAAGTTAATCGGCAGAAATGTGAGTTCTTTCAGAAGCGGATCTCATACTGTGGCCATGTCATTGACCAGGAGGGACTTCATAAGTCTCCTGACAAGATCGAAGCGGTTGTGAAGGCTCCCGCTCCGGTTAATGTATCTCAGTTGAGGTCGTTCCTAGGATTGATTAACTATTACCATAAGTTTCTGCCAAATTTATCCACGGTACTGCACCCGCTGAACGCTCTTTTGCAGAAGGGAGTACCATGGGAGTGGAGTGAGGACTGTAAGAAGGCCTTTCGCAAAAGCAAGGAATTGATAACCTCAGAGGAAGTGTTGGCTCACTTCAACCCAACACTGCCTATTCGTTTGGCTTGTGATGCTTCTCCATATGGTATTGGGGCAGTACTCTCACACAAGTTGCCAAATGGCATGGAGAGGCCAGTCGCGTTCGCATCCAGATCATTGACCTCCGCTGAGCGCAACTATGCTCAGATAGATAGGGAGGCTCTCAGCCTTGTGTGGGGAGTAAAGAAGTTTAATCATTACCTGCAGGGCCAAAAGTTTACGCTTCTGACAGACCATCAGCCGTTGGTATCCTTTTTTAACCCTAAGAAGGGTGTGTCGGTGATGACAGCACAGAGACTCCAGAGATGGTCCCTTTTCCTAGGGGCACATCAATATCAGATAGAATTCAAAGGTACAAAGCAGCATGGTAATGCTGATGGGCTGTCGCGCCTGCCACTACCTGAAGAAGAGGAGACAACGAAGGTTGACCCTGTTGAGTTATTTCACTCGACCATCATCGAGTGTTTACCGGTCACCAATGCAAGTATTGAAAGAGAAACCAGGAACGACCCGACACTGTCCCGAGTCTACGAGGTGACAGTGAAGGGATGGCCAGCACATGGTGATTCGCTGTTACCGGCATTCTCGGCAAGACGAGACCAGCCGTCCGTCTGTCAACGAACATTGATGTATGGAACGAGAGTGATTATTCCTCCTAAGTTAAGGGAAAGAGTTCTAAAGGAACTGCATGAAGGTCATCTGGGGGGAGTCAAAATGAAAAGCCTTGCTAGGGCTTATGTGTGGTGGCCGGGTATCGACCAACAGATAGAGGAGCTGACGAAAAGCTGCTCAGGGTGCCAAAAAGTGCAAAATGCACCTCCGATTGCACCGCTGCATCCATGGGAATGGCCTTCAGCCCCATGGCAACGCGTACATATTGACTTTGCTGGTCCATTCATGGACTCCATGTTTCTAATTGCGGTGGACGCACATTCTAAATGGCCAGAAGTGATCAAGATGACTACCACTACTTCAGAAAAGACAATTGCGGTGTTAAGAACGATATTCGCAAGGAACGGATTGCCAGAACAAATATGTTCCGACAACGGACCACAGTTCGTGTCAGAAGAATTCCAAAAATTCTTAAAGAAGAATGGGGTGAAACATTATACCTCTGCCCCATATCATCCGGCTACAAATGGGTTGGCCGAGAGATTTGTACAAACATTCAAAAAGGCAATAAAGGCCATGAGCGAAGATCAGATTCCACTACAACATAAGGTAGACAAGTTTCTACTGGCATATCGAAACGCCGCTCATGCAGTGACAAACCAAAGTCCTGCCATGATGTTTTATAACAGGAGGTTGCGGTCCAGGTTGGACTTGTTAAAACCAAATGTGCGGAGGGAAGTTGAAAACAAACAGTTCCAGCATATAAATAACAAGACCACTCGGAGTTTCGAGGTAGGACAACCAGTGTTGGCCAGGGACTATGGAAACGAGAAATGGCAATCCGGAACAATTCGGGCCAGACAAGGACCCCTGATGTACACGGTAGATGTTGGTAAAAATGTAATACGGCGTCATGCTGACCAACTGCTAGAATTGAGAACAAGGGTCGAACCCATGGTTACGACAGAGACAACCGTGGAAGAAGTTAGTGAACCTGAAGCATCTACCTCGGCAGTGAATGTACCTGATGATGATGTCCAAGACATAAGAGACCAACTAGAGGAGTCACCTCAGCAACAAGAATCAGAGACCCCTGAAAGGCGTTATCCAACTCGAATCAGGAGGCCTCCTGAGAGACTGAACCTTTGAACTGTTTCTACATGAAATTGTATATGTATATATGTTATTATGTTATGTTTAATGGGGATATAACTGTTAAGCTAAAAAGGGAGGATTGTGGTGTATGTAACTTGTTCCACCTTAAGAGAACTTAAACCTGTTCCACCTTAAGAGATGTACTACTTTCTCTGGCTGCTGTATACAGTAATACCGGTGGTGACCACACCGGTATATAAGTGCTGTGTAGTAATTTGCTGGGTAGTACAGCCCTAACCTCCGAATAGTAAAGACCTATTGAAAAGTTATTCTTGTAGTCTGTGTCAGTAATTGACCTTAAATATAACTGGAACACACAGACTTGACAGGCACCATGCACGTGGGCAGAGGCAGAGCCAGTGGGAGGGCAGGGGGTTCAGGAAGGGTCATGACCCCCTCTCCCCACCAATCACTTTGAGGCCGCCCAATTTTTGTACCTCAAGACTCGGCCAAAACCAACCGCAACTAATTTACTAACTTATCTTTTAAATTCCCGGCCGCAATCGCTGACCTACATTGGCATCCGTCCCATCAACTCCTCGATTTTAAAATTCTTCACTCTCGTGCTCAAATCTCCTCCACGGCCTCGCCCCCCTCCCTGTCTCTGTAACCTCCTCCAGCCCCACAACCCTCAGAGATCTCTGCGCTCCTCCAATTCTGGCCTCTTGCACATCCACCGATTTTCATCGCCCCACCATTGGTGGCCGTGCCTTCAGCTGCCGGGGCCCTAAGTTCTGGAATTCCCTCCCTAAACCTCTCCACCTCTCTCTCCTCCTTTAAGATGTTCCTTAAAACCGACCTCTTTGACCAATCTGCGCACAGCAAGGTCCCGCAAAGAGCAATGTGATAAATGACCAGGTAATCTGTTTCTCGTGATGTTGGTTGAAGGATAAATATTGGCCCAGGACACCAAAAAGTACAAATAGCACCATGGGATATTTTACCTGAGAGGGCAGATCTCGGTTTAATGTCTCATCCAAAAGACGGCACCTCCGACAGTGCAGCAATCCTTCAGTACTGCCCCTCCGACAGTGCAGCGCTCCCTCAGTACTGCCCCTCCAACAGTGCAGCAATCCTTCAGTACTGCCCCTCCGACAGTGTAGCCCTCCCTCAGTACTGCCCCTCCGACAGTGCAGCGCTCCCTCAGTACTGCCCCTCCAACAGTGCAGCAATCCTTCAGTACTGCCCCTCCGACAGTGTAGCCCTCCCTCAGTACTGCCCCTCCGACAGTGCGGCGCTCCCTCAGTACTGCCCCTCCGACAGTGCGGCGCTCCCTCAGTACTGCCCCTCCGACAGTGCGGCGCTCCCTCAGTACTGCCCCTCCAACAGTGCGGCGCTCCCTCAGTACTGCCCCTCCGACAGTGTGGCGCTCCCTCAGTACTGCCCCTCCGACAGTGTAGCACTCCCTCAGTACTGCCCCTCTGACAGTGCGGCGCTCCCTCAGTACTGCCCCTCCGACAGTGTAGCGCTCCCTCAGTACTGCCCCTCCGACAGTGTAGCACTCCCTCAGTACTGCCCCTCCGACAGTGCGGTGCTCCCTCAGTACTGCCCCTCCGACAGTGCAGCAATCCTTCAGTACTGCCACTCCGACAGTGTAGCACTCCCTCAGTACTGCCCCTCCGACAGTGCGGCGCTCCCTCAGTACTGCCCCTCCGCCAGTGCAGCGCTCCCTCAGTACTGCCCCTCCGACAGTGTAGCACTCCCTCAGTACTGCCCCTCCGACAGTGCGGTGCTCCCTCAGCACTGCCCCTCCGACAGTGCAGCACTCCCTCAGTACTGCCCCTCTGACAGTGCGGCGCTCCCTCAGTACTGCCCCTCCGACAGTGCAGCATTCCCTCAGTACTGCCCCTCTGACAGTGCGGTGCACCCTCAGTACTGATCCCCCGACAGTGCAGCGCTCCCTCAGTACTGACCCTTCAACAGTGCGGCCCTCCCTCAGTATTGCCCCTCCGACAGTGCAGCGCTTCCTCAGTACTGCCCCTCCGACAGTGCGGCGCTCCCTCAGTATTGCCCCTCCGACCGTGCAGCGCTCCCTCAGTACTGCCCCTCCGACAGTGCAGCGCTCCTCAGTACTGCCCCTCCGACAGTGCAGTGCTCCCTCAGTACTGCCCCTCTGACAGTGCAGCACTCCCTCAGTACTGCCCCTCCGACAGTGCAGCACTCCATCAGTACTGCCCCTCCGACAGTGCTGCACTCCCTCAGTGCTGCACTCCCTCAGTACTGCCCCTCCGATAGTGCAGCGCTCCCTTAGTACTGCCCCTCCGACAGTGCAGCGCTCAAAGATTCACCACCCTCTGTGTGAAGAAATTTCTTCTCATCTCAGTCCTGCATGGCCTACCCTTTATCTTGAGGCTGTGGCCCCTGGTTCTAGACTCCCCAGCCAAGGGAAACATTCTTCCAGCATCCACCCTATCAAGCCCTGTAATAATTTTGTATGCTTCAATGAGATCCCCTCTCATTCTTCTGAATTCAAGAGAATACAGGCCTAGTTTACTCAATTTCTTCTCATACGACAGTCCTGCCATCCCAGGAATCAATCTCGTGAACCTTCGTTGCACTCCCTCTATGGCAAGTATATCCTTCCTTAGGTAAGGAGACCAAAATTGTACACAGTACTCCAGGTGTGGTCTCACCAAGGCCCTATATAATTGGAGTAAGACCTCTTTACTCCTGTACTCAAATCGTCTTGTAATGAAGGCCAGCATACCATTTGCCTTCCTAATGGCTTGCTGCACCTGCACATTCACTTTCAGTGACTCATGTACAAGGACACCCAGGTCCCTTTGAGCATCTGCATTCCCCAATCTTTCACCATTTAGGAAATACTCTGCCTTTCTGTTTTTTCTACTAAAGTGGATAACTTCACATTTATCCACATTATATTCCATCTGCCATGTTCTCGTCCACTCACTGAGCCTGTCGAGATCCCCTTGAAGCCTCTTCACATCCTCTTCGCAACTGACACTGTCACCTAGCTTTGTATCATCAGCAAATTTGGAAATGTTACATTTAGTCCCCTCATCCAAATCATTGATATAGATTGTGAATCGCTGGGGCCCAAGCACCGATCCTTGCAGTACCCCACTAGTCACAGCCTGCCATCCTGAAAAAGACCCGTTTATCCCTACCCTTTGTTTTCTGTCTGTTAACCAATTCTCAATCCATGCTAGTATATTACCCCCAATTCCATGTGCCCTAATTTTGATCACCAACCTCTTGTGTGGGACCTTATCAAAGGCCTTCTGAAAATCCAGATACACCACATCTACTGGTTTCCCTTTGTCTACTCCACTAGTTACATCCTCAAAGAACTCCAATAGGTTTGTCAAACAGGATTTCCCTTTCATAAATCCATGTTGACTGCCCAATCTTACTACTAGTTTCTAAGTGCCCAGTTATTGCATCCTTTATAATAGATTCCAGCATTTTCCCAACTACTGATGTGAGGCTAACAGGTCTGTAGTTCCCCGCTTTCTCTCTCCCTCCTTTCTTAAATAGCGGGGTTACATTTGCTATCCTCCAATCTGCAGGAACCGTTTCAGAATCTATAGAATTTTGGAAGATGACAACCAATGCGTCCACTATCCCAATGGCCACCTCTTTCAAAACCCTAGGATGTAGGCCATCCGGTCTTTGGGATTTATCGACTTTTAGTCGAGGGAGAGTGCTAAACACACTGAGTCTCAATGATGACGACCCATTGAAGAGAGAAAACCCAAAGACCCACATCTTACAGAGCCTGTGGCGTAACGAAACAGCCCCAGGCATTTCATAAGGGGAAGCAGCTTCCACTGAATGTAAATAGGAGAGAGTGGGTGGCTGGAGGCATGGTCACAGAGGTAGGGTTTGAGGAGGATTTTGAAGGTGAGGAGTCAGGGAGCGAGGGAGTAGGGTTGGGGGAGAGAATTGCAGAGTGTAGGGGGGAAAAATTCAGTTGTTTGCGCCTCCCATTAGCGCCTTAAGAGGGCGCTAATGGGGCGCAAAGCAACTAGCGCCCGGGCGCGGTGATGTTTGCGCCGCTTGCGAAATTAACTAGACATTTTGCGGCGGCACTAAACACTACCACCACGATCGCTTGCGCCGGGAGATTGTGACGTCAGTCGAGTGCGCAACGCTCCGTTAGCGCCCCGGACCGGATATTGAGCGGCGCCCCCTGCCTTACCGCCTGCCGCTAGCAATGACAGGTTGAGGGGAGCGTTTTGCAGTCAGGAAGGGACTGGGGGAGCGCTATTTAAAGGCGACCGCTTCCTGCCTTTTTTTGTCGGTGCCATTTTTGCACCACGCATTTTGAGAGAGAGAGAGAGACTTCTGGAGAGATTCAACGCTGTGTGAAGGAGTTTTGAGTACTGAGCAGCACTTTGCAGGTTCATTTTGATTTGCCCTCCCTTGCTTCACCAGCGCTCTGAGGTAGCGCCTCGCTCCTCGGCCTTTGCGCCTTAAGACAGGTGTGAAGCGCCTGATTTAGCGCGCCAATCACCTCCAGGGGCGATAAAAGCCAAGTTTGCTGTCGGAGACGATAATTAGCGCCAGGTGCTAAACTTTGCGCACGGCCGATAATGGCGCCACAAATGGGGCGATACTGAATTTTTCCTCCTAGGGGTTCGGTGACTGATGGCTCTGTCACTGATGATGGAGTGAGCGAGGGACGCTCCGTAGACCTGAGTTGGAGGTTTCTGATGACAGAGTGGGAACTTTAACTGAGGGAAGCAAAGCAGTAACAGGAAGTGCTCAATGTCCAAATGAGTTTCCTTTGCCAGCTGGATTAACACCCTTTGGAGCAGACTGTCCAGCTCTACACGGGCTGTCTGGCAATTTCTAAAATGTAAACTAGACATTGACAGTGTTTGTGTGTGTTTGTTTTTCCCATTTACCTCTTGGCCTCATGGGGCGGAACCATGAATTAGTTAGGAAAGTTTCCAGTCACCTTCATCAGCAGCAACATATCATAACTGGAACCTCAGTCACCCCTGCCCTCCCCTCCCACGCCCAGTTTTGGATTTGGCAAAAGTTGACCAGTTTATTTTGCTCGGATTCCTCCTCTCCAGCTCTCAGAACAGCTGCTTTTTAAAAAAATAAAAAGAAAGAAACAGGGCCAGAAGGTCAGAATGAGAGAACTGTTCTTCATTAGCTCCACAGTCTCACGGGAAGGCTGGACAGTATTACCGTGAGCTGTAAAGCTGTCGGTCCTGACACATTGTGATTCTCGCAATCCGAACGGCATCCCCCAGTATAAACTCGTTGGACTCACTAAGACCGCCAGCCAAGCTCCTGAATCTGGGGAGTTTACACTGGGGAGCCGGAGGCACTAGCATGTCCAGCCGTCTCACCCTGTCCAGAACAGGAGAACCAGAGGACACGCCCTGCGCTTGAAGAGGGGGGTAAATTCCAAACTCATCTGCGGAAACAATATCTCAGTGAGCGAGCGGTCAATCTGTGGAACAGGCTCCCTCGGGAGAGGGTGGAACGAGATAGTATTGGTTCATTCACGTGCAAATTAGATAGGTTCCCTCCCTAAATCTCTCCGCCTCTCTCCTTTAAGACGCTCTTTGACCAAGCTTTTGATCGTCTGTCCTAATATCTCCTGATGTGGTTCGGTGTCAAATTGATAATTGGCCCTGTGAATCCCTTCGTGATGTTTTACTACATTAAAGGTACTGTATAAAAAGAAGTAGTTGTTATTATAAAATAATATTTTGGGATAGAGTGCGTGAGTAATTTGAGACGTGTCGTGTGGGGAGTGCAGCGAGCTCGGGAGGAACAGGTAACTTTGGACCTCTGGTTCTCAAAGCTCTCCACCACTGGGGGTTTTCCTCACCTCGTGTCTGGGTCTGTTGTCGACTCATTGATCGAGATTGATCGCCATGATCAGTCAACAACTCCGTTATCGTTGTCTCATAGGGCTACCAGTTCTGACGAAGGGCCATCGACCCGAAACGTTATCTCTGTTTCTCCACGGATGCTGCCTGGCCTGCTGAGTATTTCCAGCAATTTTATAGAAACATAGAAACATAGAAGATACGAGCAGGAGTCGGCCATTCGGCCCCTCGATCCTGCTCCGCCATTCAACGAGATCATGGCTGATCATCCAAACTCAGTACCCTGTCCCTGCCTTCTCCCCATATCCCTTGATCCCTTTAGCCTTAAGAAATATATCTAACTCCTTCTTGAATATATTTAATGAATTGGCCTCTGCTGCCTTTGGTAGAGAATTCCACAGGTTCACCACTCTCTGGGTGAAGAAACTCTTTTTATTTCAGATTTCCAGCATCTGCAGTATTTTGATTTTGCTTTGGTCATCCAGAGAGCCTGGGCTAGTAACCCAGAGAACGCACGTTCAAATCCTACCCGTGGGCACTTTGAGAATTTGAATACAGCTTTAAAAATAAAATCTGGAAATAAAAAGCTGGTTATCAGTAAAAGTGACCATGAAACTGTCGGATTGTCAATAAAAACCCAACGGGTTCACTGATGCCCCTTTAGGGAAGGAAACCTTCCGTCCTTACCCGGTCTGGGCCTATAGGTGACTCCAGTCCCACACCATCGTGGGTGACTCTTAGCTGCCCTCTGATGGGGCCACTCAACTTCTGTTTCGATTACTGCTAGTTAGTATTCTGGACATGGAGCCTGTCACAGCGTTCCAAAAAGGGGAAAGGAGATCATCTCACCTGCTTCCCTCCTACAAACAACCGCGTGCTCCTGTATCTACTCTCTCGAATCCCTTTATTATTTTAAACACCTCAATCAGCTCACCCCTCAACCTCCGAAACTCAAGGGGATACAAACCAAGTTTATGCAACCTGTGCTCGTAAATAAACCTCATAACTCAAGGAGCATTTGTCATAGCTATTAACAACAACTTGCATTTATATAGCACCTTTAATGTAGTAAAACGTCCCAGGGCGTTTCACAGGAGCGATTATCAAACAAAATTTGACACCGAGCCACATAAGGAGATATTCGGGCAGAAAAGAGGTAGATTTTAAGGAGTGTCTTAAAGGAGGAAAGAGAGGCGGAGAGGTTTAGGGAGGGAATTCCAGAGCTTGGGGCCCAGGCAGCTGAAGGCACGGCCGCCAATGGTGGAGCGATGGAAATCAGGGGTACACAAGAGGCCGGAATTGGAGGAGTTCAGAGATCTCGGAGGGTTGTAGGGCTGGAGAAGGTTACAGAGATAGGGAGTGGGCGAGGCCATGGAGGGATTTGAATACGTGGGTGCGAATTTTAAAATTGAGGTGTTGCCGGACCGGGAGCCAATGTAGGTCAGTGAGCACAGGGGGTGATGGGTGAACGGGACTGGGTGTGAGTTAGGACACGGGGCAGTGAGCACAGGGGGTGATGGGTGAATGGGACTGGGTGTGAGTTAGGACACGGGGCAGTGAGCACAGGGGGTGATGGGTGAACGGGACTGGGTGTGAGTTAGGACACGGGGCAGTGAGCACAGGGGGTGATGGGTGAACGGGACTGGGTGTGAGTTAGGACACGGGGCAGTGAGCACAGGGGGTGATGGGTGAACGGGACTGGGTGCGAGTTAGGACACGGGGCAGTGAGCACAGGGGGTGATGGGTGAACGGGACTCGGTGTGAGTTAGGACACGGGGCAGTGAGCACAGGGGGTGATGGGTGAACGGGACTGGGTGTGAGTTAGGACACGGGGCAGCGAGCACAGGGGGTGATGGGTGAACGGGACTGGGTGTGAGTTAGGACACGGGGCAGTGAGCACAGGGGGTGATGGGTGAACGGGACTTGGTGCGTGTTAGGACACGGGGCAGTGAGCACAGGGGGTGATGGGTGAACGGGACTGGGTGCGAGTTAGGACACGGGGCAGTGAGCACAGGGGGTGATGGGTGAACGGGACTGGGTGTGAGTTAGGACACGGGGCAGTGAGCACAGGGGGTGATGGGTGAACGGGACTTGGTGCGTGTTAGGACACGGGGCAGTGAGCACAGGGGGTGATGGGTGAACAGGACTGGGTGTGAGTTAGGACACGGGGCAGTGAGCACAGGGGGTGATGGGTGAACGGGACTGGGTGTGAGTTAGGACATGGGGCAGTGAGCACAGGGGGTGATGGGTGAACGGGACTGGGTGTGAGTTAGGACACGGGGCAGTGAGCACAGGGGGTGATGGGTGAACGGGACTTGGTGCGTGTTAGGACACGGGGCAGTGAGCACAGGGGGTGATGGGTGAACGGGACTGGGTGCGAGTTAGGACACGGGGCAGTGAGCACAGGGGGTGATGGGTGAACGGGACTGGGTGTGAGTTAGGACACGGGGCAGTGAGCACAGGGGGTGATGGGTGAACGGGACTTGGTGCGTGTTAGGACACGGGCAGCAGGGTTTTGGATGGGCTGACGTTTAGGGAGGGTGGAATGTGGGAGGCCAGCCAGGAGTGTGTTGGAATAGTCGAGTCTGGAGGTAACAAAGTCATGGATGAGGGTTTCAGCAGCGGATGAGCTGAGGCAGGGGTGGAGCCGGGCGATGTTACGGAGTTAGAAGTAGGCCCATGTTTGATGCTGTTAGCCAGTCTAGGCTGGGATGGCGGTAGGAGTGATACCATTAGCCGCAGTGCCCCTGGGCCTGGGAAGGCAATCATCAGGCCTTCCTCTGATGACAGGGTGTGATGCTTTGTCCAATACCCCAATGACTATACACTGCCCCCTCACAAAGAATGACATAGAAACATAGAAACATAGAAGATAGGAGCAGGAGTAGGCCATTCGGCCCTTCGAGCCTGCTCCGCCATTCAACGAGATCATGGCTGATCATCCAAACCCTAGCACCCGGTCCCTACACCGACAGCCATCCCACACAAGCCCTATCCCCGTAACCCCGTAACCCCATGTATTTAATCCCCCCTAACACTAAGGGCCAATTTTTATCATGGCCAATCAACCTAACCCGCACATCTTTGGACTGTGGGAGGAAACCAGAGCACCCGGAGGAAACCCACGCAAACACGGGGAGAATGTGCAAACTCCACACAGACAGTCACCCGAGGCTGGATTTGAACCCGGGTCCCTGGCGCTGTGAGGCAACAGTGCTAACCACTATGCCACCGTGCTGCCCTCTTGGGCAAGGCAATAGGGGTGGAGGGCCAATAGCTGTAGACCTGTACCCCAGCGACAGTCACTGACACTATGGGCTGGATTTTCATTGAGGAGTCGGGTAGGAGGCGGGACTACAACTTTCGGGGTTGTAGTCCCGCCTCCATCGAGCTCTAGCCAACCCACGCGATTTTGACTTGATTGACCTTGTTGAGCCCGCCCAGGGGAGGGAGCCCACGGCGTCCCCGGAGAGAGAGCGCGCGGCGTCCCTGGAGAGAGAGCGCGCGGAGTTCCTGGAGAGAGAGCGCGCAGAGTCCCTGGAGAGAGAGCGAGCGGAGTCCCTGGAGAGAGAGCGCGCAGAGTCCCTGGAGAGAGAGCGCGTGGTGTCCCCGGAGAGAGAGCGAGCAGTGTTCCCAGAAAGAGAGCGAGCGGTGTCCCCGGAGAGAGGGCGCGCAGAGTCCCCGGAGAGGGAGCGCGCGGCGTCTGCCGGGGAGAGAGCGCGCGGCGTCCGCCGGCACGCTTGAAACCTTCCGTGACCGGTGTGCACCTGAGAGACTTGGGGTGCTTCATCACCACCCGAAATCGTATTTTAATCTGATTTATTAAGTTTCATTTACGTTTAGTTTAATTTACAATATATTGGTTGTTCTCTTTTAAGAAGGGGGGCACTGCTTCTGTTTTATTGGTGGTGGCATCAGCCAATCAAAATTATCAACCAATAAATATTAGACTTTCCCTTCACTGTCTGCGCTCACTCTCACTGCAACTCCTCAACACACGGAGAAAATCTCCGTTCGTGCAAATTTCACTGAGGGAACACATTTCAAATCAAAGGTTAAAATGTACTGGGTCTGTCTGCCTGCCCTTGTTGAGATTACCTCTGGCTGCTATTCAAACTACACAAGCCTTCGTGTTTATTCTATCCAAAATTCAGTGTGCGGCTCTTCCCCCTTTTGAGATGTTGGCAAGCCTTTCGTTCCATCAAAGTTTCAGCTGCCCCAGCTAACAGGAGGAAATGAGCCAGTAAATAAAGGAAGAGTTAATGGCCTCCCATCAACTGCCGCGGGACAAATAATGTGTCCAGTTGTTTTATGGCTGTTGACGTGTACTCTGCTGCCTTTTCCTGAATATTTATTCACTCTCAGGATGTGGGCGTCGCTGGCAAGGCCGGCATTTATTGCCCATCCCGAGTTGCCCTGAGAAGGTGGGGGTGGGCCGCCTTCTTGAACCGCTGGGAGCGGGTTTGATACAAACTGAGTGTCTCGCTCGGCCACTTCAGAGGGCAGTTCAGAGTCACCCACGATGGTGTGGGACTGGAGTCACATACAGGCCCAGACCGGGTAAGGACGGTGTTATGAATCTTATGATCCATGAAGAAAGACTCATGAAATAACACTGGACGGCCAGCTGGTGGCGCCGTCCAAGGAGTATAAATACTCGGGCGTGGGCCCAGCTTGCCCAGGACATTTTGTAAACAGGAACTAGTGAAAGATAACTAGACCTCTGTAGGAATGGTCAAATTCCTATCCAGAGATTGAGTTCGACGCAGGCAATCAATCAAAAAGGTTTTTAATGTCAAACTAATGAGTTTAAACAGATTGATGCAAGAGAACTATGAATACAGGTCTTAACTGGCTGGAGGCTCCACAAGGACTGCCTGGGCGGTCCCGTGGATGGCGTCATCACGTTCTTCCCACGTTTAGGGTGATCACGTGATTGGCGGCATGACGTCATCGCGTTTGCCCGTGCTCTTAAAGGGCCCGCGCCCTGTACATACAAACAGTATAATAATAATAATAATCAACTTTATTGTCATTGTTAGTGCACAAGTGCAGTACAACGAAATGTAGGCTTGCGGCTCCCGAGAGTGTACATTTAGATTAAGACATTTAAACATTCAACATTCATTTGGCTTGTAATACATTAACATAAACATAAACATAATAAAGTGCATTGGCAGATGTGCAGGCTTTAGAGTTTATTTGTGGAGTTCAGTAGGATGACAGCCCTGGGAAAGAAGCTGTTCCTAAATCTGGTCGTACGGGTGCGAATGCATCTGTAGCGTCTCCCAGATGGCAGGAGGGCGAACAGACTGTGGCTGGGGTGGGTAGGGTCTTTGATGATGGTCCAGATTTAGTCTGTAGCTAACACATCGTTAAAAGGAATTATGTACACTTGTTCAGAGTCTCTCAGTGGCTCTGCCACACCTCCATGTTTTGAAACAAATTGATTAAAGCCTTGCTTTATACTTGAACCAAGTACGTAGTGAGTTTTATTACGTCAGACGGCAGGTTTCCTTCCCTGAAGGGACATTGGTGAACCCGTTGGGTTTTTACCGACAATCCGACAGCCTCGCGGTCACTATTACCGAGACCAGCTTTTTATTTCTAGATTTATATATTAAACTTAAGTCAAATTCTCAAACTGCCCACGGGTGGGATTTGAACTAACGTTCCCCGGGTCTCTGGATTACCAAAACAAAATCAAAATACTGCGGATGCTGGAAATCTGAAATAAAAACAGAAAATGCTGGAAACGCTCAGCGGATCAGGCAGCGTCTGCGGAGAGAGAAACAGAGTCGACGTTTCAGGTCGACGACCCTTCGTCAGAACTGGAAAATGTTAAAGATTTATCAGTTCATAAGCAAGTACTAACGAGCAGTCTGCTCTGTAAATTAGAAACAGAGTTGCAAGCGCTTTGCTGCCTGCACTTTATTTAGTTTGTGGGTTTCCTTAACTTATCATTTTCGTTTCACTTCTGTTTCCTGTTTCCATCTCTGGTCTATCTGCTCCCTTCAGAATGTTAAGAACTTGGCAACTCCCCTACCGCAGATTTCACCTGTTACTTGTCGATGGCACTGTTATATGCCAGGACACCCCGGAATAATACCGGGACTTAAAGGGTTGAATTATAAGGACAGGTTTGTATTTTCTTGTGTATAGAAGATTACGGGGGTGATCAGATCGAGGTGTTTAAGATGATTAAAGGAGTTGATCGGGTGGATAGAGAGAGAAACTGTTTCCTCTGGTGGGGGGAGTCCAGAACAAGGGGGCAGAACCTTAAAATCAGAGCCAGGCCGTTCAGGGGTGATGTCAGGAAGCACTTCTTCACACAAAGCGTGGTGGAAATCTGGAACTCTCCCCCGCAAAAGGGTTTGGATACTGGGGGACGATTGGAGCTTTCAAGACAGATGGATAATGTTATATCCGTGTATCTTAATGTGGTGTCCTTCAATAATCAGACCACAGACTGCAGGGAACGATCAACAGGTGTTTACTGAATGAGGGTTGAAACTGCAACTGACTGTACAGATCAGTACTCAGGGTTTATATACAGGTGTGGTCACTGCCGGTACTACAGGATACAGGAGCTGTAAAAAGTAGTTCTCCCCCTTAAATTCCTCCCCTTTTAGATTAATAGTACCATAACACTCATTTAACAATTAAATATCAAACTAATTACAATTAACACTTTTAATATGCAACATTAACTGAAAATAGTCCATTTATAAATTCAGTCTTTGGGGAGGCTTCCTGATTCTTTCTGGATAACGCCTTTCCCGAGTGTCTCGCTCTTGGTGCGGAGGCAATTCTAACACCCTGTCGTCAGTTGATTCATCAGCTTCCAATGCTATTGTTTCTGAGGTAGATGCGACCTGTACGTCGGGTTCCTCACCAGGTACGTATGGCTGAGACATGGGGTTGACTCGTTCCTGTGACTCTAGGATCTGGTCAGCATGGCGTCTCACAATGTTCTCCCCAACATCCACTGTGTACATTAGTGGCCCCTGCCGTGTGCATATCGTTCCTGGTTGCCATTTCTCTGTTCGGTAGTCGCGGGCCAAGACTGGTTGCCCTACATTGAAGCTCCTTGTCAGTTTCTCATTGATGTGCTGGAATTGCTTACTCTCAACATCTCTTTGTACATTTGGTCTGAGCAAATCCAGACGAGGTCTCAACCTTCGGTTAAAGAACATCATGGCCGGGGCCTGGTTGGTGACTGCATGTGTCGCATTTCTGTAGGCTAACAGGAAATTGTCCACCTCAGCACGGTGGCATAGTGGTTAGCACTGTTGCCTCACAGCGCCAGAGACCCTGGTTCGAATCCGGCCTCGGGCGACTGTCTGTGTGGAGTTTGCACATTCTCCCCGTGTTTGCGTGGGTTTTCTCCGGGTGCTCCGGTTTCCTCCCACAGTCCAAAGATGTGCGGGTTAGGTTGATTGGCTATGATATATTGACCCTTAGTGTTAGGGGGATTAAATATGTGGGGTTACAGGGATAGGGTGGGATATGTGTTGGTGTAGGGGTTACAGGGATTGGGTGGGATATGTGTCGGTGCAGGCTCGATGGGCCGAAATGGCCTCTATCTGCACTGTGGGGTTTCTGTGATTCTGTGTGATTATGCTGCAGTGGAATGTCGTCATCGCACATGGCCGTTACTGCTTTTTTAAAGGTTTGTACGAACCTCTCAGCCAATCCATTTGTGGCTGGATGATACGGGGCGGATGTGTAATGACTTACCCCATTCCTTTTCATAAATCTTCGAAACTCTTCGGGCACAAACTGTGGTCCGTTATCAGAGCAAATCTGCTCTGGCAAGCTGTTCCTGGCAAAAATGGTCCGTAGGACTGCAATAGTTTTCTCCGTGGTGGTGGAGGACATTTTGATCACCTCAGGCCATATCGAGTGCGCATCCACGGCGATTAAAAACATCGAGTCCATGAATGGACCAGCAAAATCAATATGCACCCGTTGCCATGGAGATGAGGGCCACTCCCATGGGTGTAGAGGGGCATGTGGTGGTGCATTTTGGACCTTCTGGCATCCTGAGCAGCTCTTTGTCAGGTCCTCGATTTGCTGATCGATCCCCGGCCACCACACATAAGCCCTAGCAAGGCTTTTCATTTTCACCCCTCCCAGATGACCTTCGTGAAGCTCATTGAGCACTCTCTCCCTTAACTTGGGTGGAATTACCACTCGGGATCCACACATCAAGGTCCCCTGGCATACTAACAGCTGTTCTCTTCTGGATGAGAATGCTGGCAACAGTGAGTTGCCATGTGCTGGCCATCCCTTCACCGTCAAATCATATACCCGAGACAGTGTCGGGTCATTTCGGGTCTCCTTCTCTATACCAGTGTTAGTTACTGGCAAGCATTCAATTATAGTCGAATGAAATATTTCGACAGGATCCACTGCTGGTGCTTCCTCCGCAGTAAGCAGTGGCAGGCGTGATAGCCCATCAGCGTTTCCATGCTGTTTCGTGCCCTTATACTCGATTTCATATTGGTGCGCCCCTAGACAAAGGGACCATCTTTGTAGCCGTTGCGCAGTCATCACCGGAACGCCCTTCTTTGGATTAAAGATGGAGACAAGTTGTTGGTGGTCAGTCAGCAAGGTGAACTTCTGCCCGTGCAGATAGTGATTGAACTTTTTCACTCCCCACACTAGGCTGAGGGCCTCGCTGTCAATCTGGGCGTAGTTACGCTCGGCTGAGGTTAGTGACCGAGACGCAAAGGCTACTGGCCTCTCCGAGCCGTCTGGGAATTTGTGCGACAGCACCGCTCCAATGCCATAGGGTGATGCATCACACGCCAACCGAACACCTCTTTTGATGTGATCAATGCTTTGCTCTTCTGGAAAGCTCGTTTACATTTGTCACTCCACTTCCATGGTACCCCCGTTTGCAGTAGGGTGTTCAGTGGGTGTAGTTCGGTTGGTAGACAAATTCGGCAAGAACTTATGGTAGTAGTTCACCAGCCCGAGGAACGACCTCAGTTGTGACACATTTTCCAGTGCTGGAGCCTTGACTACTGCCTCAATCTTTTCAGGGGACTTATGTAACCCCTCTTTATCAATAACGTGACCACAATACGAGATCTGCTTCTGGAAAAACTCGCATTTGTGGCGATTAGCTCGGAGCCCATATTCCTTCAATCTAGTGAGCACCTGCTCCAGGTTGGCGAGGTGATCACTGTCATTTTCGCCCGTGACCAGGATGTCGTCCAAATAACACTGGGTCCCTGGAATCCCTTGCAGGACTTGTTCCATTGCCCTTTGCCAAATAGCCGGAGCTGATGCTACCCTGAACACCAGCCGGTTGTATTGGTAGAGACCTTTATGAGTGTTGATCGTGAGGTACTGTTTTGAGGCTTCTTCTACCTCCATTTGCAGGTACGCCTGGGCCAGATCAATCTTAGTGAAGCGTTTCCCTCCAGATAGCGAGGCAAAAATATCTTCAATCCGCGGAAGCGGATATTGTACAGTGTGAAGGACTGGGTTCACTGTCACCTTAAAGTCCCCACAGATGCGAACCTTCTTTGGTTCCCCAGGCGTATTACTCAACGACCTCTTCATTACAGGAATGATGGGTGTAGCCCACTCGCTCCAGTCCACTTTGGACAGTACTCCTGAACGTTCCAAACCTTCCAGCTCTGCTTCGACGGCTGGGCGGATTGCATAAGGTACCGGTCTGGCCTTAAAAAACTTTGGGCTTGCATTTTCCTCTATTTTGATCGTCGCTGTTATGCCTTTTAGTGTTCCGAGTCCCTGCTGGAGCACTTCTTGTGTGTCAGTTAGCATTTTTGACAGTCGTCCAGGTGTGACGTCATCATCCTTTTTGGCATCTACAGTCAGTGCTTGTATGGAATGCCAATCTAGCTGTATCTTCCAGATCCATTCACGTCCTAGTAGTGGTGGTCCTCCATCTGGCAATACATATAGGTCCATTTTTGGTGTTTCCTTGCCGTTATATATAACGTTCACCCTTATTTTTCCTTTGGGGTAGACTTTTTGCCCCGTGTACGTCTTCAAGACAATCTTTGTATCTCACAAGGGTATATGTGAGAATAGCCGCTTGTAGTCCCTTCGGTTTATGACTGTTAGGGCTGATCCTGTGTCCAATTCCATTTTCACTTGGACTCCTGCTATCTTGAGCGTGACCCAGATAGTTTGGTGATCCTCCGTTTTGATCACATTATGTAGTTTCAGACAACCCAGCTCCTTGCTTCCGGAGTCTGTATCACTCTCCGTCACCTTATGTACCTTCTTGTACTTCTCCTGTGGAGATTTCTTGCTGCTGGTTTTCTTTCCCGATCTGCAGACTCTTGCTATGTGTCCTACTTTTCCACACTGTCTGCACACTTTGTCCTTGAACCAGCAATCATTATGGTCGTGTGTTGTTCTGCCGCAGCGATAGCACTTCACTGTTCCGTATGACATTTCATTTGTGCCATATTCTTGCGGTCTCCATTGTATCTCTGCAGCGCCCCGTGTTGCTGCTTCGTGTGATACTGCCATGCTGAAAGCCTTGTCCAGCGTAAGATCCTTTTCTGATAGAAGCCGTTTCTGGGTTCCTTCACTTTGATGCCCACACACAAACTTGTCCCTTAAAGTATCTGCTAGTCCCGTTCCAAACTGGCAGTGTTTCAAAAGCTTGCGCAGTTCCGTTAAATACTCAGCATTACTTTCATTTTTATGCTGGTTCCTTTTGTGAAACTTAAATCTTTCTGCTATCAGCAGCGGTGTGGGGTTTAAGTGGCCCTGTAGGATTGACACTATGTTTTCAAAATCCTTTTCTACTGGCTTCTCTGGGGTTACTAGGTTTCGTAGTAAGCCATACGTTTTTGCACCTATTGAATTCAACAATACCAGCGCTTTCTTGTCATCTGGCACTTCATTCGCCTTGCAGTATACTTCTATGCGTTCGACATATGTCGTCCAATCTTCGACTTCATTGTCGAACGCTGTGATACTGCCACTCTTCGGCATTTTTGGGTGTGGTTAGACTGGCTTAAAATGGCGTCTCCCGCGCTTTCCTTTCTTCCCCGCTGCGGCTTAAAATGGCGTCTCCCGCGCTTTCCTTTCTTCCCCGCTGCGGCTTAAAATGGCGTCTCCCGCGCTGCTGCCAACGCCACTCTCGGCGGTCCTCGTGGCAAATGGCGACGCCCTGTGGGTTTCGTGCGCTGCTCCTGCGCTGCTGCCAATGCCGCTCTCTGCGGTCCTCGTGGCAATGGCAGCGCCTCACGTTTTCCTGCGCGCCTCTCTCCCCCGTTGACGCTGCTCGACCCTTGAACACCGGCTGCGCTCTGCTCTCTCTCGTCTCTCTGCCCCGTTGACGCCGCTCGGTCCTGAACACCGGCTGCGCCCTGTGCGCTTTACCCTCTCTCTCTCCCCCGTCGACGCTGCTCGGCCTTTTTCTGTGCCGCTCGGTCGGCTCTAGCTGCCGCTGTCCGGGAAGGGTCTGCGCAGTACCTGTTGCCAACCCGCCTCGCTGGACCACCGTGACTGGAAAGCCAAGCCTGGCTCTCGACAGCCTCCCCTGCGATGCTCAGATCTCCGCTGGCTGACTGGGCCGTTGCCCGTGGTCGACGCCCGTGCTTCTGGACTCGACCTCCTTCCACTGTTCTCCAGGAGCGCATCCCTGGGAGGTGATGCAGAGTTGCAGGTAGGTTCGAATTTGCTCGTCGCCAATGTTAGATCCGTGTATCTTAATGTGTTGTCCTTCAATAATCAGACCACAGACTGCAGGGAACGATCAACAGGTGTTTACTGAATGAGGGTTTAAACTGCAACTGACTGTACAGATCACTACTCAGGGTTTATATACAGGTGTGGTCACTGCCGGTACTACAGGATACAGGAGCTGTAAAAAGTAGTTCTTCCCCTTAAAGGTACATACATTACAGGTAGATTGTTGTTGGGTATGGTTACCAAGGGATACGGAGCAAAGGCTGGTGGATGGAGTTGAGGTGCAGATCAGCCAGGATCTAATTAAATGGTGGAACAGGCTCGAGGGGCTGAATGGGTTTATTGGTGACTGTCTTATATTGATGGCCCCTAGTTCTGGTCTTGCCCACAAGTGGAAACAGCTTCTCTACGTCTACCCTATCGAACCCCTTCATAATCTTCAAGATCTCTATCAGGTCACCCCCTCAGCCTTCTCATAGAAACATAGAAACATAGAAAATTAGGAGCAGGAGTCGGCCATTCGGCCCTTCGAGCCTGCTCCGCCATTCAATATGATCACGGCTGATCCTCTATCTCAATACCATATTCCTGCTCTCTCCCCATACCCCTTGATGCCCTTTGTGTCTAGAAATCTATCTATCTCCTCCTTAAATATATTCAGTGACTTGGCCTCCACAGCCTTCTGTGGTAGAGAATTCCACAGGTTCACCACCCTCTGAGTGAAGAAATTTCCCCTCATCTCAGTCCTGACTGTCCTACCCCATATCCTGAGACTGTGACCCCTCGTTCTAGACTCCCCAGCCAGGAGAAACAGCCTCCCTGCATCTACCCTGTCAAGCCCTGTAAGAATTTTGTATGTTTCAATGAGATCACCTCTCATTCTTCTAAACTCTAGAGAATATAGGCCTAGTCTACTCAATCTCTCCTCATCGGACAATCCCCCCATCCCAGGAACCAGTCTGGTGAACCTTCGTTGCACTCCCTCTATGGCAAGTATAGCCTTCTCCTCATCTCAGTCCTAAATGTCCTACCCGGTATCCTAGAAACACAGGAGCAGGAGTAGGCCATTCGGCCCCTCGAGCCTGCTCCGCCATTCAATGAGATCATGGCTGATCATCCAAATCCAGTACCCTGTCCCTGCTTTCTGCCTGAGACTGTGACCCCTCGTTCTAGACCCCCCCCAGCCAGGGGAAACATCCTCCCTGCATCCAGTCTGTCTCGCACTGTCAGAATTTTATACATTTCAATGAGATCCCCTCTCATTCTTCTCTTTTCTGGAGAAAATACAGTGGCTAAAGCACAACAGTGACTACACTTCCGTTGCACTTCATTCAATGCAAAGCACTGAGGGAGGTCCTGAGGTCGTGAAAGGCGCTATAGAAATGCAAGTTCTGTCTTCTTTTTGGGTTAGCGCAGCGGGATTACTGCCAGCTCAGCGACTGCAGAAATGGGGAGTGCCCCTTCCAATCCTGGGAAAGTTGATGAAGGTACAAAAAAAAACAAGCGAGTCGATGCCAAGGAACAAAAGAGCCATTGTTTGAGGAGCTTGCTGCCAGGTTTGCTGCTTCAAGCTGCGACAGTGCCTGATACTGTCATCCGACCTCTTTCCCTCTGTGTCGTGAGTTGGATTTGCCTCCAGCGAGCCAGGGGAGGCGCCGTTACTTAAAGTGGGTCATGAAAGCTGGCTGACTCATAATAGAAAACAAACTCGCTCGTTACAACACCGTTCAAACCCCCCCCGCTTCAGCGAGGGCTTAGAAACCACGGTCTGCCGAATGAATTCTGCATCTAACTTGATCAATAGCAAAATACTGCGGATGCTGGAAATCCGAAATAACAACAGAAAACGCTGGAAAAACTCAGCAGGCCAGGCAACATCCGTGGAGAGAGAAATAGAGTCAACGTTTCAGGTCGAAGACCTTTGTTAAGACTCAGTCTTGACAAAGGTCTTCGACCTGAAATTTTGACTCTATTTCTCTCTCCACGGATGTTGCCTGGCCTGCTGAGTTTTTCCAGCATTTCCTGTTGTTATTTCTGCATCTAACTTCATTGAAATCAGTTTGTGGACAGGCATTTAGAGATATTCCCTTAACAGTTAACGGACTATCTCCAAGTGCTTGTCCGCACAAACTGATAGTTTCTTGCCCTCGACGAGAGCTGGTGCCCTGGTTTGACATAAGGGCTGCTGGGATCATCACGTGAACTTTGCCCTCTGTTTTGACAAAGGTCACTGACGTAAGAAAACTACTAGGCACTTGGTCTAAGCGTTAAACAAAGCTTTAATCAACTGTTTTACAACATGGAGGTCTAGTTGTGTCCTTCACTAGTTCCTGTTAAGAATGTCCTGCGCAAGCTGGGCCCATGCCCGAGTATTTATACTCTCCCTGGACAGCGCCACCCGTAGGCCACTCAGTATTATTTCATAAGTCTTTCTTTCATGAATGACTGAATCATGTCAGTCTTTGTCGAGCAATTTGATTCAGAAAGAGAGAATTTTCATTTCTGTAGCGCCTTTCACCACCTCAGGACGTCCCAAAGCACTTTTTACAGCTAATGAAGTACTTTTTGAAGTGTGGTCACTGTTGTAATGTGGGAAACGCGGCAGCCAATTTGCGCACAGCAAGCTCCCACAAACAGCAATGTGATAATGACCGGATCATCTGTTTTTGGCATTGGTTGGGGGATTAATATTGGCCCCAGGACACTGGGGAGCACTCCCCTGCTCTCCTTCGACTCCTTGTGGCTGAGATGCAAGAATGCTGCCACTGAGCCACGATCTGATGCCTGTACAATTACAAATAATATCCAAATAATCTTTAAGCTGTTGTCAGCCGTGCCTCAGTGGGTCGCAGTCTCTCTCTCTCGGCTCTGAATCAGAAGGTCGTGGGTTCAAGTCCCACTCCACGAAACTTGAGCACAAAATCCAGACTGACACTATCAGCGCAGTGCTGAGGGAGTGCTGCACTGTTGGAGGTGCCGTCTTTCAGATGAGACATTAAACCAAGGCCTCGTTTACCCGTCAGGTGGATGTTAAAGATCCCATGACACTATTTGAAGAAGAGCAGCGGAGCTCTAGCTAATATCTATCCCTCAACCAGCAGCTAAAACGGATTACCTGGTCATTTATCTCATTGCTGTTTGTGGGATCTTGCTGTGTGAAAATTAGCTGATGCATTTCCCACATTACAACAGTGACTACACTTCAAAAAGTACTTCATTGGCTGTATCGCCGTTCCTTCACTGTCGCTGGGCCAAAATCCTGGAACTCCCTTCCTAACAGCATTGTGGGTGTACCTACACCATATGGACTGCAGCGGTTCAAGAAGGCGGCTCACCACCATCTTCTCAAGGGCAATTAGGGATGGGCACTAAATGCAGGCCTAGCCAGCGACGCCCACATCCCATCAATGAATTAAAAAAAAGTGCTTTGGGGCCTCCTGAGGTGGTGAAAGGTGCTATAAAAATGCAAATTCTTTCTTTAGCGCCCAGAGGCTGAGGTGGGGTGGAATTGTCCTTAGTGACTCCTGGTTGGGGAGATGGGGGGGGGGCGTTAGGGGTATAAATCAGATACCAGATATATGGGGAGAAGGCAGGGACAGGGTACTGAATTTGGATGATCAGCCATGATCTCAGTAAATGGTGGAACAGGCTCGAGGGGCCGAATGGCCGACTCCTGCTCCTATCTTCTATGCTTCTATGTTTCTATCCACATCTCCTGCTCCCCATACCTCACACACAACCTGCTCTTGATAGCTGTCCAGTGACCCGGCAAAGAGAGAGAACTAATGTTAGTGAAAAAGTTGGCAAATACATGAAGCTGAATTCTTGAATAAATCAGTGATCTGTGAGCAGGTTCCAGAAATTACAAAGCAGCTTTATCTAGTTGCCAACCTTTCCGCTAACATTAGTTCTCTCTCTTTGCTGGCTCACTGGACAGCTGTCAAGAGCAGGATGTGTGTGAGATGTGGGTGGTGCCTGATCTGTACCCCTCCCCCTCCAACCAGGGGGTAGTCACGAAGGACAATCAGAAAATGGATGCCAACCCAAAGAAGGAGATATTAGGACCGAAGGCTTGAACAAAGAGCTGAGTTTTAAGGAGGGTCATAAAGGAGGTGAGCGGGGTGGAGGGGCTTAGGAGAGGGTATTCCAGAACATGGGGCCCAGGCAACAGAAGACATGCCCGCCAATGGTGGGGTGAAGGGTTTGTACAAGAGGCTAGAGTCAGAGTAATGGAGCAATCGGGGGAGGCTCTCGGGCTTGGGGGAGGTTACAGAGAGAGGGAGCGGCGAGACCACGGAGAGATTTGAACATGAGAATGGAGGGTTGGGGAGCATTGGAATAGCCAAGTCTGGAGGTGTCGAGGCTGGGGGTTTACCAAGTTTCCAGGATTGGCCTGGAGTCGCCAGGGCTTGAAGACTAATCTCCAGGGCAAAAGCCCAGGGACGTTAACATAAATTGGGTGTGATTTTTTTTTCATTTTCTTTGAACGCTTCTGCTTATTAATTATAAAAATATTGGAGATGGGGAGAAGAGGATAACTTGACTGATGGTCAAGAATCACCCAATCGGGTAACGAAGAGTCTTTTCAATTTCCGATTGGCCGCGGGAAGGCGGGGGTGCCGCGACGATGGACATGTCGGGCGACCAATGGCGGGAGAGCGTGTGGGGGGGGGGTGGGGCGGTTGGAGGTAGGAGGTCATGTGACGAAACTTCCAGGAATTCATCCAACCAGAGTTGGCAACACTCGACAAGGCTTGGCTGGCTCGCAACGATCTTATCCAGTCCGTGCCCTCCTATGTCCCCATGTTGGAGATGTGAAGCGGGGGGAGGGGGAGGTTATCGCCATGGTTACAGAGCTACACCAATAGTCCCGCACAAGGTCCTCCCGTCTTACCCAACAATTTTTCCAAACTTTGTTTCTCTAAGAATGTCTTTAACCTCTTCTTTTTCCTAGAAGGAGTGTTTGTTTATATATACATATATATTTTTTTGGTCGATTGAAAGCCGAATGATCTCATCGATCGCTGGCATGGCTTCCTCTCACTCCCCTGAGCCTGGGACACCTCTTTCCAGTCACAGCTGATTAACAAGAGACTCAAGCAGAGCCTGGTCTGGAACAGCCTTCAAACTAAAATGACGCAAAGGAACACAGAGCCCCTGTTATCTGCCCTTTTCTGTCTCACTGTCTGGCATTCTGACAAACTCCAGAATCCCTGTGTGTCCAGGCAGGCGGGGAGGTCAACGCTTTAACCCTTCGAATCCTGACGGTTTCTTTCTTACACTTTCAATGCATCAACACTCGTGCATTTATACGGCGCCTTCAATGTCGTAAAACGTCCCACAGCGCTTCACAGGAGCGATTATCAAGCAAAAATTTGACACCGAGCCACAGAAGGAGATGTTAGGACAGGTGACCAAAAGCTTGGTCGAAGAGGTCAGTTTTAAGGAGTGTCTTAAAGGAGAGAGAGGTAGAGAGGCGGAGAGGTTTAGGGAGGGAAGTCCAGAGCTTAGGACCCTGGCAGCTGAAGGCACGGCCGCCAATGGTGGAGTGATGGAAACATAGAAACATAGAAGATAGGAGCAGGAGTAAGCCATTCGGCCCCTCGAGCCTGCTCCGCCATTCAATGAGATCATGGCTGATCATCCAAATTCAGTACCCTGTCCCTGCTTTCTCTCCATATCCCTTGATCCCTTTAGCATTAAGAAATATATCTAACTCCTTCTTGAATATATTTAATGAATTGGCCTCCACTGCCTTCTGTGGTAGAGAATTCCACAGGTTCACCACTCTCTGGGTGAAGAAATTCCTCCTCATCTCTGTCCTAAATGGCTTACCCCTTATCCTTAGACTGTGACCCCTGGTTCTGGACTCCCCGACCACCGGGAACATCCTTCCTGCATCTAGTCTGTCTAGTACTGTTAGAATTTTATAAGTTTCAATGAGATCCCCTCTCATTCTTCTAAACTCCAGCGAGTACAAGCCCAATCGACCCAATCTCTCCTCATACGTCATTCCTGCCATCCCAGGAAATTGGGGGATTGAGCAAGAGGCCCGAATTGGAGGAGCGCAAAGATCTCGGAGGGGGTGGGGGGGGGGGGGTGGTTGTGGGGCTGCAGATCTTGCCCCCTCAGTTTCTGCCCCCTCCCCCGCTGTGAATTGCTCGGGGGCCTGGCTGCCCTCTGCTGACCACACCATTTGTCGGGCTTCGCTGTCACGGGCTGGAATACAAACGGCTGGAAGTTAGGTTGCCGGTTAATAAAGCTCTGGTTCGACCCTATTTAGAGTATGGTGATGGCAGCTGTCCATCATTCTGCCAGCGCCAGTCACACTTCATCTAGAGCCATCCTTTGTTCCTTTACCTGTCCCATCACCACTTCCTCTGGCGTTCAATATCTCTCAATCTCTCTTTATCTCTCCTGCTTTCTATCCAGTCGCTGACCTTCCCTTTTGTTCTTTCACCCCCTCCCCCCTTTTCCCAGCCCCCAACTTGCTTTAACATAGAAACATAGAAGATAGGAGCAGGAGTAGGCCATTCGGCCCCTCGAGCCTGCTCCGCCATTCAATGAGATCATGGCTGATCATCAAAATTCAGTACCCTGTCCCTGCCTTCTCCCCATATCCCTTGATCCCTTTAGAAATATATCTAACTTCTTCTTGAATATATTTAATGAATTGGCCTCAACCGCCTTCTGTGGTAGAGAATTCCACAGGTTCACCACTCTCTGGGTGAAGAAATTCCTCCTCATCTCAGTCCTAAATGGCTTACCCCTTATCCTTAGACTGTGACCCCTGGTTCTGGACTCTCCGCCATCGGGAACATCCTTCCTGCATCTAGTCTGTCCAGTCCTGTCAGAATTTTATAAATTTCAATGAGATAAAATCTATTCCCTTTCCTGCTTTTTTTCTAGTTCTGACGAAGGGTTTCGACCTGAAACGTTAACTCTGTTTCTCTCTCCACGGATGCTGTCCTGGCCTGCTGAGTTTTTCCCAGCATTTTCTGTTGTTGTTTCGGATTTCCAGCATCCGCAGTATTTTGCTGTCCTATTTAGAGTAACTGCCCTCATTCTGGGCCCCGCCCCTCGGGAAGGATATATCGGCCTCGGAGGGGGAGCAGCGCAGATTCACCAGAATGATCCCGGGGCTAAAAGGGTTAAATTACGAGGACAGGGTGCACAGACTGGGCTTGTATTCCTTGAATGTAGTAGATCAAGGGGGAGAACGAATCGAGGCGTTTAAGATGATTAAAGGAGTTGATTGCGTAGAGAGAGAGAAATTATTTCCTCTGGTGGGGGGAGTCCAGAACAAGGGGGTTAACCTTAAAATTAGAGCCAGGCCGTTCAGGGGTGATGTCAGGAAGCACTTCTTCACACAAAGGGTGGTGGAAATCTGGAACTCTCCCCCCCAAAAAGCTGTTGAGGCTGGGGGTCAATTGAAAATTTCAAAACTGAGATTGATAGATTTTTGTTGGGCAAGGTTATTAAGGGTGACGGAACCAAGGCGGGTAGTTTGAGTTAAGATACAGATCAGGCAAGAGCTAATAGAATGGTGGAATAAGCTCGAGGGGCTGAATGGCCTCCTCCTGTTCGTTAGTAACACTCGAGAGACAGAACAGCCTCCTCGTCTTCTTATGTAATTGGCTCGAGGGGCTGAATGACCTCCTCCTGTTCCTGTGTAACAGGCTCGAGGGGCTGAATGGCCTCCTCCTGTTCCTGTGTAACAGGCTCGAGGGGCTGAATGGCCTCCTCCTGTTCCTGTGTAACAGGCTCGAGGGGCTGAATGGCCTCCTCCTGTTCCTGTGTAACAGGCTTGAGGGGCTGAATGACCTCCTCCTGTTCCTGTAACAGGCTCGAGGGGCTGAATGGCCTCCTCCTGTTCCTGTGTAACAGGCTTGAGGGGCTGAATGGCCTCCTCCTGTTCCTAATGCAACAGGCTCGAGGGGCTGAATGGCCTCCTCCTGTTCCTGTGTAACAGGCTCGAGGGGCTGAATGGCCTCCTCCTGTTCCTGTGTAACAGGCTCGAGGGGCTGAATGGCCTCCTCCTGTTCCTAATGCAACAGGCTCGAGGGGCTGAATGGCCTCCTCCTGTTCCTATGTAACAGGACCTGGGGGAGCGATCAGGGGCTCCGCTCTCCTACCCTGGGGAGCGATCACTCTGCCACGAGGCTTCAGTTGCAGAAAAGGAAATCGTATTTTAAATGAGACCTGGCCAGCTTCCAGCCATTTGACTTGGGATTGTTTTTAGCTCTCCAATCTTTCCATGAAAACCAGATCCTTCCCTCCCTCCCCCCACCGCCCCCACCCCCCACGTTTACAAGAAACACATGTCAGCATCATTTTAAAAGATCTTCCCATCGCAGGGCCCCATTACTATCCAGTGACCCCTTGGCTCAGCGCGCGCACCCTGACCTTCCAGTCAGAAGGTCGTGAGTTCGATCCCCACTCCAGAGACTTCAGCACATTTTTTAAAACATTCGTTCTCGGGATTTGAACATCGCTGGCAAGGCCGGCATTTATTGCCCATCCCGAGTTGCCCTGAGAAGGTGGGGGTGGGCCGCCTTCTTGAACTGCTGGGAGCGGGTTTGATACAAACTGAGTGTCTCGCTCGGCCCCTTCAGAGGGCAGTTAAGAGTCAACCACGATGGTCTGGGACTGGAGTCACCTATAGGCCCAGACCGGGTAAGGATGGCAGGTTTCCTTCCCTGAAGGGACATCAGTGAACCCGTTGGGTTTTTACACAATCCGACAGCCTCGCGGTCACTTTTACCGAGACCAGCTTTTTTTTCCAGCATTTTTTTTTTACTGGGCCAGTAATCCATAGAACTTGAGTCCAAATCGCGCCATGGGCAGTTTGAGGATTTGAAATCAATTCGAAATAAAAAGCTGGTCTCGGTGAAAGTGACCGTGAATCTGTCGGATTGTTGTAAAAACCCAACAACAACAACTTATCTATATATATAAAGGAGTCGATCTGTATGTCCTTCTGTCTGTCCTTCTGTCTGTCCTTCTGTCTGTCATCGGGTGTGCGTCTGTCCGGCTATGCGCTCGAAAGTTATACCGCGTACATACGCGTGCGTTACCCCCGAAGAAAGCTTACGCTTCCGGGACGCTGGTAAGCGTATTTACTTTTCGGTCGGACGAAAATTGTTCGCGCCTTATGCAAAAAACCTTCAAAATTAAACTCATTATCTGCTAGCATTGATTGACTGACGTCAAGGTTCGACCAATCCTGTGCCGTCATGATTGACCAATCCTACAGTACGGTCCCCTGATGGTTGGCCAATCGGTGTGTGTGTGTGTGGGCGGGACTAATCGTTTTCATCTCGGGGATCTGGCAGCCATTGTTTCACTGCCATGACTTCAGCTTCCAGCTCAAACTACTTTGAAAGTTAGTATCTCTTTTAAAAATAACATAAGATTTACCAAAAACGTTTTATAAGTACTTTCACTTTCATCTTTCAAGGTATTAAAAGGTAGAAATGTTGCCCGGCAGCAGATTCATAAAGGGACACAGACAGGGCCCTAAAGCCTGGGACTCGATTTAAAATGTTGCCCGGCACCAGATTCACAAAGGGACACAGACAGGGCCCCAAAGCCTGGCACTCGATTTAAACCGCCCGGTCCAAAACAGCCCTGGCAAAGCCGGGCTCCCCCCAGCTAGTATATTTATATAGCGCCTTTAACGTAGTAAAACGTCCCAAGGTGCTTCACAGGAGTATTTTAAGACAAAAAAATTTGACACCGAGCCACATAAGGAGAAATTAGGGCAGGTGACCAAAAGCTTGGTCAAAGAGGTCGGTTTTAAGGAGCGTCTTAAAGGAGGAAAGAGAGGTAGCGAGGCGGAGAGGTTTAGGGAGGGAATTCCAGAGCTTAGGGCCCAGACAACAGAAGGCACGGCCATCAATGTTTGAGCGATTATAATCAGGGAGGCTCAAGAGGGCAGAATTAGAGGAGCGCAGATATCTCGGGGTGTTGTGGGGCTGAAGGAGATTACAGAGATAGGGAGGGGCGAGGCCATGGAGGGATTCGAACACAAGGATGAGAAAACAACTGGTTCACTGATGTCCCTTTAGTGAAGGAAACCTGCCGTCCTTACCCGGTCTGGGCCTATAGGTGACTCCAGTCGCACACCATCGTGGTTGACTCCTAACTGCCCTCTGAAGTGGCCCAGTTTGTATCAAACCCACTACCAGCGGTTCAGAGGAAGGCCCACCACCACCTTCTCAGGGCAATAAATGCCGCCCTTGCCAGGGATGCCCACATCATAAGATCATAGGACTAGGAGGAGGCCATTCAGCCCCTCGAGGCTGTTCTGCCATTTAATTAGATCCTGGCTGATCTCCACTTCAACTCCATCAGCCCGCCTTGGTTCTGTAACCCTTAATACCCGTACCCAACAAAAATCTATCAATCTCAGTTTTGAAATGTTCGATTGAGCCCCCAGTCTTATCAGCTTTTTTGCAGGGGGAGAAAGTTCCAGATTTCCACCACCCTTTGTGTGAAGAAGTGCTTCCTGACATCACCCCTGAACGGCCTGGCTCTAACTTTAAGGTTCTGCCCCCTTTGATGTAAAAATACACTACTGAGCACTTGGTTTGAATATAAAACAAGGCTTTAATCAACTGTTTCAAAACCATGAGATTTCTAGTTACATCACTAGTTCCTGGTTACAGAAACATCCTGAGCAAGCTGGGCCCACGCCCGAGTATTTATACTCCTTGGACAGCGCCACCAGCTGGCCGCCCAGTGTTACTTCATGAGTCATGATAAGATTCATGACACTCTTGTTCTGGATTCCCCCCCGCACCAGAGGAAATAGTTTCTCCCTATCTACCCTATTAAATCCTTTAATCATCTTAAACACTTCAATTATACACCCCTTAATCTTCTATACTCAATGAAATAGAAGGCTCGTCCTCATAATTTAACCCTTTTAGCCCCGGTTATAGTTCTGGTGAATCTGCGCTCAAATCCCAAGAATTAATTAAAATAATAACAATCCAGGGCGATGTGGAGGGTGGCCGGAATAGTGTCCCTGGGGAAAGCTGGACTTACCTTCTTGGTATGAGAAGGATGTGTATCAGGGAGTTTCCTGGAAATCAGAATAATGGAGAAGCTAGAACCAGATGCACATATTGTTCTTAGAAGAGATTGTATCATCTGCCTTTGTTCTGATGACGAGCTGAACAGTAAGAATACACATTTCACTACTGTCGGAGGGTTAGAAATATTGTAAAATATTTCAGAAGTTGGCCCACTCCCGCCTCTATACAAAGAACTCATCAACGTAAGACGCGAGCTGTGACTGTCAGTGGGTAGCACACTCGCCTCTGAGTCAGAAGGTTGTGGGTTCAAGTCCCCACTCCAGAGACTTGAGCACAAAATCTAGGCTGACACACCCAGTGCAGTGCTGAGGGAGCGGCGCACTGTCGGAGGGTCAGTGCTGAGGGAGCGCCGCACTGTTGGAGGGACAGTACTGAGGGAGCGCTGCACTGTCGGAGGGTCAGTACTGAGGGAGCGCCGCACTGTCGGAGGGTCAGTACTGAGGGAGCACCGCACTGTCAGAGGGTCAGTACTGAGGGCACGCCGCACTGTCGGAGGGGCAGTACTGAGGGAGTGCTGCACTGTTGGAGGGACAGTACTGAGGGAGCGCTGCACTGTCGGAGGGGCAGTACTGAGGGAGCGCCACACTGTCGGAGGGGCAGTACTGAGGGCGCGCCGTACTGTCGGAGGGGCAGTACTGAGGGAGTGCTGCACTGTTGGAGGGTCAGTACTGAGGGAGCACCGCACTGTCAGAGGGTTAGTACTGAGGGAGCGCCGCACTGTCGGAGGGTCAGTACTGAGGGAGCGCTGCACTGTCGGAGGGTCAGTACTGAGGGAGCACCGCACTGTCAGAGGGTCAGTACTGAGGGCACGCCGCACTGTTGGAGGGACAGTACTGAGGGAGCGCTGCACTGTCGGAGGGGCAGTACTGAGGGAGCACCGCACTGTCAGAGGGTCAGTACTGTGGGCACGCCGCACTTTCAGAGGGGCAGTACTGAGGGAGTGCTGCACTGTTGGAGGGACAGTACTGAGGGAGCGCTGCACTGTCGGAGGGGCAGTACTGAGGGAGCGCCGCACTGTCGGAGGGGCAGTACTGAGGGAGAACTGCACTGTCGGAGGGGCAGTACTGAGGGAGCGCCGCACTGTCGGAGATGCCGTCTTTCCAATGAAACATTAAACTGATGCCCCGTCTGCTCTCTCAGGTGGATGTAAACGATCCCCATGGCACTATTTTGAAGAAGAGCAGGGGAGTTCTCCCCGGTGTCCTGGGGCCAATATTTATCCCTCAATCAACATCACTAAAAACAGATGATCTGGTCATTATCACATTGCTGTTTGTGGGACCTTGCTGTGCGCAAATTGGCTGCTGCGTTTCCTACATTACAACAGTGACCGCACTTCAGAAGTAGGTCATTGGCTGTGAAGCGCTTTGGGATGTCCTGAGGTTGTGAAAGGCGCCATAGAAATGCAAGTCTTTCTATTTTTCCTGAAGGCTGCTTCCTCCTGCACTGGGATGGTTGAGAGTTGTCTTGACAGCGGGCTTCAAGACTATGAAGGAGTTATGATCAGGTAAATAACAATAGTTTGTTCCCACTGACCCATGAGACGGTAACGCGAGGCACTAATTTAAGACAGTCACAAAAAGAATTAAAGGGGATTATTCCGTTCAATAAATTGCGGTTGTGTCTGGCTGTGTGTTTTTCTTGTGACAGGCCCTATAGAGGTGATTCCAAGATTTGGCCACCCCAGTGGGAGTGTCTCCACCTGAGGTTGCTACTTTTAATATAAGAACATAAGAATTAGGAGCGGGAGTCGGCCATTCGGCCCCTCGAGCCTGCTCCGCCATTCAATAAGATCATGGCTGATCATCTACCTTAACTCCACTTTCCCGCACTATGCCCATGTCCCTCGATTCCCTTAATATCGGAATATCTATCGATCTCAGCCTTGAATATACTCAACGACTGAGCCTCCACAGCCCTCTGGGGTAGAGAATTCCAAAGATTCACCGCCCTCTGAGTGAAGAATTTCCTCCTCATCTCAGTCCTAGATGGCCGACCCGTTATCCTGAGACTGTGACCCCTGGTTCTAGACTCTCCAGCCAGGGGGAAACAGCCTCTCAGCACGTACCCTGTCAAGCCCTGTAAGAATTTTATATGTTTCGTTGAGATCACCTCTCATTCTTCTAAACTCCAGAGACTACAGGCCTAGTCTACTCAATCCCTCAACGTTTCCTCAGTGACTCCTGTCATTAGGGGTAACCAGGGGCAATGATTGCATCGTGTGAGCCCCCTGCAAAGGGGTTCAGTTTGGGGGGCTGGATCTGCATGGGTTACCCCTGCTGTGTAACTGAACGGGTTGCACAGTCCCGAACTCCGGCCTGGGGTGGGGAGGTCGGGGGTTTGTGGTGATTCCCTGGAACCAATGATCCCAACGGCGAATCCCCCCCCCCGCCCCATAACTTGGTTTCCCGCAACACGGTTCTCCTCAAACAACAATAATCTGGTTCAGCTGTGATGCTGCCTGACATGAATCGGTCATTCATGAAAGAAAGACTTGTGAAGTGATGCTGAGTGGCCTGCAGGTGGCACTTTCCAGGGAGAGTATAAATACTCGGGCACGGGCCCAGCTTGCGCAGGACATTCTTAACAGGAACTAGTGAAGTACACAACTAGACCTCCATGTTGTAAAACAGTTGATTAAAGCTTAGACCAAGTGCCTAGTCGTTTTCTTACGTCACTGCCCATGGTCGAATGACCGTTTGGGCACCAGGATTAGCACCTGGCGTCCAGGAACTGCAGCCCAGCCAGCTCGGGTACTGCACTGATCGAGACAAGCAAGTTTCATCGCTGGGATAATGTCTCAGCCCTACTCTGGTCCTCACCTCGTACAACAACCACTGGCATTTATAATTTTTTTTTTAATCATGTGGGCATCACTGGCAAGGCCAGCATTTATTGCCCATCCCTCGTTGCCCTTGAGAAGGTGGTGGTGAGCCGCCTTCTTGAACCACTGCAGTCCGTGTGGTGCACAAGTCCCCAGGTGGTGGTGAGGAGGACTTTGCAGGGTTGACTGGGCCGGGTGTGCCGTTGCCATGGCCATAGCCAGTACCAAGGTCGATGCTGGGTGGTCCATCCGGTTTCATTCTTATTATTTTGTTTCGTAGCGGTTTGTTACAACTGAGTGACTTGCTAGGCCATTTCAGAGTCAACCACATTGCTGTGAGTCTGGAGTCATATATAGGCCAGACCAGGTAAGGACAGCAGATTTCCTTCCCTAAAGGACATGAGTGAACCAGATGCATTTTTACAGCAATCCTGTAGTTTCATGGTCACCATTACTGATACTAGTAATTATTCCAGATTTATTTAATTAACTGAATTTAAATTCCCCAGCTGCTGTGGTGGGATTTGAACTCACGTCTCTGAGATCATTAGTCCAGGCCTCTGGATTACGAGCACAGTGACATTACCACTACGCTACTATTCCCGTCACATTTGGGTTTCCGCACACTTGGTTCTGGGCCTTGCAATCCCTGGGGGCATTAAACCAACAGGCTTAACACTTCAAGACCCTGGGGTAGGGGAGTGTGCTGGCGTAGAATGAATCAAATGTGGTTGTGTGAGCAAAGCTTCGTCTTTGGGAGTGTGGGGGGGGGGTGGCTGGGGGGAGTGGGGGAGGGGGGTTAGATTGGGTTTGACTCGAGTACATTGTGTTTCTACAGAAAAAGAAAGGCTTTTATATAAAATGTTCTACCGTGTCTCTTGGAAACATCATATACAACGGTCCCTTTGAAATGCAGTGCCTGTTGGCAAATGCACCAGCCATTTTTATGCACAGCAAGATCCCGCAAACTGCAATGAGATGAATTGATCTGCTTTTGGTGCTGTTGGTTGAAGGATAAATGTTGGCCAGGACACCGGGGAGAATTCCCATGCTCTTCCTCGAAATAGTGGCTGTGGGATCTTTTACGTCCACCTGAAGAGGCCAACAGACGGGGCCTCGGTTTAACGCCTCATCCGAAAGATGGCGCCTCCAACAGTGCGGCGCTTCCTGAGTACTGCCCCTCCGACAGTGTGGCGCTCCCTCAGTACTGACCCTCCGACAGTGCAGCACTCCCTCAGTACTGCCCCTCCGACAGTGCAGTGCTCCCTCAGTACTGCCCCTCTGATGGTGCAGTGTTCCCTCAGTACTGCCACTCCGACAGTGCAGCGCTCCCTCAGTACTGCCCCTCTGACAGTGCAGTGCTCCCTCAGTACTGCCCCTCTGATGGTGCAGTGTTCCCTCAGTTCTGCCACTCCGACAGTGCAGCGCTCCCTCAGTACTGCCCCTCCGACAGTGCAGTACTCCCTCAGTACTGCCCCTCCGACAGTGCAGTGCTCCCTCAGTACTGCTCCTCCGACAGTGCAGCGCTCCCTCAGTACTGCCCCTCCGACAGTGCAGCGCTCCCTCAGTACTGCCCCTCCGACAATGCAGCGCTCCCTCAGTACTGCCCCTCCGACAGTGCAGCGCTCCCTCAGTACTGCCCCTCCGACAATGCAGCGCTCCCTCAGTACTGCCCCTCCGACAGTGCGGCGCTCCCTCAGTACTGCCCCTCTGACAGTGCGGCGTTCCCTCAGTACTGCCCCTCCGACAATGCAGCGCTCCCTCAGTACTACCCCTCCGACAGTGCAGTGCTCCCTCAGTACTACCCCTCTGACAGTGCAGTGCTCCCTCAGTACTACCCCTCTGACAGTGCAGTGCTCCCTCAGTACTACCCCTCTGACAGTGCAGTGCTCCCTCAGTACTGCCCCTCTGACAGTGCGGCGCTCCCTCAGTACTGCCCCTCCGACAGTGCGGCGCTCCCTCAGTACTGCCCCTCCGACAGTGCAGCGCTCCCTCAGTACTGCCCCTCCGACAGTGCGGCGCTCCCTCAGTACTGCCCCTCCGATAGTGCAGCGCTCCCTCAGTACTGACCCTCCGACAGTGCGGCTCTCCCTCAGTACTGCCCCTCCGATAGTGCAGCGCTCCCTCAGTACTGACCCTCCGACAGTGCGGCGCTCCCTCAGTACTGCCCCTCCGACAGTGCAGCGCTCCCTCAGTACTGCCCCTCCGACAGTGCAGCGCTCCCTCAGTACCGCCCCTCTGACAGTGCAGCGCTCCCTCAGTACTGCCCCTCTGACAGTGCAGCGCTCCCTCAGTACTGCCCCTCCGACAGTGCGGCGCTCCCTCAGTACCGTCCCTCTGACAGTGCGGCACTCCCTCAGTACTGCCCCTCCGACAGTGCGGCACTCCCTCAGTACTGCCCCTCCGACAGTGCGGCGCTCCCTCAGTACTGTCCCTCCGACAGTGCGGCGCTCCCTCAGTACTGTCCCTCCGACAGTGCGGCGCTCCCTCAGTACCGCCCCTCCGACAGTGCGGCGCTCCCTCAGTACTGTCCCTCCGACAGTGCGGCGCTCCCTCAGTACTGTCCCTCCGACAGTGCGGCGCTCCCTCAGTACCGCCCCTCCGACAGTGCAGCGCTCCCTCAGTACTGCCCCTCCGACAGTGCGGCGCTCCCTCAGTACTGCCCCTCCGACAGTGCGGCGCTCCCTCAGTACTGCCCCTCCGACAGTGCGGCGCTCCCTCAGTACTGCCCCTCCGACAGTGCAGCGCTCCCTCAGTACTGCCCCTCCGACAGTGCGGCGCTCCCTCAGTACTGCCCCTCCGACAGTGCGGCGCTCCCTCAGTACTGCCCCTCCGACAGTGCGGCGCTCCCTCAGTACTACCCCTCCGACAGTGCGGCGCTCCCTCAGTACTACCCCTCCGACAGTGCGGCGCTCCCTCAGTACTGCCCCTCCGACAGTGCGGCGCTCCCTCAGTACTGCCCCTCCGACAGTGCGGCGCTCCCTCAGTACTACCCCTCCGACAGTGCGGCGCTCCCTCAGTACTACCCCTCCGACAGTGCGGCGCTCCCTCAGTACTGCCCCTCCGACAGTGCGGCGCTCCCTCAGTACTGCCCCTCCGACAGTGCGGCGCTCCCTCAGTGCCGTACTAGATTCTGCGCTCAAGCCCTGGAGTGGGGCTTTGAACCCACGACCTTCTTACCCAGAGGCGAGAGAGCGAGTGCTGGCAGTGGAGCCAAGGCTGGCTGCGTAAGGTGATGATTGGACAGTGGGATCTCCACCAGTTGGCTGCAGTGTTGATCGCGCCGTGATCACGTGATTTCCCTCCTAGCTTGCAAACGGCCCATGTGATCCAAACCACACTACCAAACAACATGTCAGAAAATGCCAGCGTGGAGAAAAACCAAACGTTGTGCCCTGTAATTACAGCAGCCACAGACTTGCTCTGATGTACAGGGGCCTCCAAGGCACGAGGCTCCCCACCTCTCTAACTCTTCCCTTCCTACGACAACCTAGAGCCTTTTAAAAACCCCCAAAAACTTGACACCTTCCCACCACTGTTCCTAGATTTATCTCACCCACTCTCTGACACTTTTCATCCTCCGTTGATGTTTTCCTGAAATAAACTAAAGATACAAACTGTTCTCCCTTCTGCAGATTGTGCAGCCTGATGGCGCTGGGTGGAAGCCCAGATCTCTGCTTCGCCTTTATGCCAACTCACTTCCTGTCAATTTAATACTCCCAGTTACATGTGGTCAAGCCTTTGGAAAAACAACACTCAGTAGAAATGAGGTGTGTGTGTGTGGGGATTCTCCTAAAGCATTCTGGTTTGCATGCAACATGCAACTCAGACAGAAATCACCATCAACAACTTGCGACGTAACGTAGAAAAAGCATCCCCAAGGCGCTTCATGGCGGTGTAAAGGAGAGTGGACACTGAGCCGGTGGAGGAGATGTTAGGAGATGGCCACCACACAACTTGGTCAAAGAGGTAGGCTTTAAGGAGCGTCTGAAAGGAGAGAGAGGAGGGAGGGAATTCTAGATCATGGGGCGTGGACGGTTGCAGGAACATGCTTTCATAGAAACATAGAAACATAGAAACATAGAAAAATAGGAGCAGGAGTTGGCCATTCGGCCCTTCGAGCCTGCTCCGCCATTCAATATGATCATGGCTGATCCTCTATCTCAATACCATATTCCCGCTCTCTCCCCATACCCCTTGATGCCTTTTGTGTCTAGAAATCTATCTATCTCCTTCTTAAATATATTCAGCGACTTGGCCTCCGCAGCCTTCTGTAGGAGAGAATTCCACAGGTTCACCACCCTCTGAGTGAAGAAATTTCTCCTCATCTCAGTCCTAAATGTCCTACCCCGTATCCTGAGACTGTGACCCCTGGTTCTAGGCCCCCCAGCCAGGGGAAACATCCTCCCTGCATCCAGTCTGTCTAGCCCTGTCAGAATTTTATACGTTTCAATGAGATCCCCTCTCATTCTTCTAAACACTAGTGAATACAGGCCTAGTCGACCCAATCTCTCCTCATACAACAGTCCTGCCATCCCAGGAATCAGTCTGGTGAACCTTCGCTGCACTCCCTCTATGGCAAGTATATCCTTTCATGGTAAGGAGACCAAAACTGCACCCAGTACTCCAGGTGTGGTCTCACCAAGGCCCTGTAGAACTGTAGTAAGACATCCTTGCTCCTGTACTCAAATCCTCTTGCAATGAAGGCCAACATACCATTTGCCTTCCTACCTGCTTGCTGGTGTCAGGTGTCGACAGGTGTGACCAGGCAGTGATCAGAAAAAGAAAGAAATTGAATTTCTGTAGCGCCTTTCATGACCTCAGGATGTCCCAAAGCGCTTTACAGCCAATAAAGCACTTTTTAAAGTGTAGTCACTGTCGTAGGAAACACGGCAACCAATTTGCGCACAGCAAGGTCCCACAAAGAGATAATGACCAGATGTTTTAGTGATGTTGGTTGAGGGATAAATATTGGCCCCAGGACACCGGGGAGAACTCCCCCCCCCTGCTCTTCTTTCAATACTGCCCCATGGGATCGTTTACATTCACCTGAGAGGGTAGACGAGACCTTGGTTCAGATGTCTCACCCAAACGATGCAGCTCCGACAGTGCAGTGCTGGGAGTGTCAGCCTGAATTTTGTGCTTTAGTCTCTGGAGTGGGGGCTCGAACCCCAAGGCCAGAGTGCTACTTTCAGAAGGCTTTCGATAAGGTCCCACATAAGAGATTAGCGTGTATAGTTAAGACACATGCAATTGGGGGCAAGGTACTGACCTGGGTAGAGAACTGGCTGGCAGACAGGAAGCAAAGAGTTGGAATAAACGGGTCTTTTTCCAAGTGGCAGGCAGTGACTAGTGGGGTACCGCAGGGATCGGTCCTAGGACCCCAGCTATGCACAATATATATTAATGATCTAGACGAGGGAACTAGATGTAATATCTCCAAGTTTGCAGATGACACAAAGCTGGGTGGGCGTGTGTGCTGTGAGGAGGATACCGAGAAACTCCAGTATGATTTGGACAGGTTGGGTGATTGGGCAGATGCATGGCAGATGCAGTATAATGTGGATGAATGCAAGGTTATCCATTTTGGTGGCAAAAACAGGAAGGCAGATTATTATCTGAACGGCAATAGATTGGGAGAAGGGGAAGTGCAACGAGACCTGGGTGTCCTTGTGCACCAGTCACTGAAGGTAAGCATGCAGGTGCAGCAGGCAGTTAAGAAGGCAAATGGTATGTTGGCCTCCATAGCGAGAGGGTTCGAGTACAGGAACAAGGATGTCTTGCTGCAGTTGTACAGGGCCTTGGTGAGACTAATCCTTGAGTGTTGTTTGCAGTTTTGGTCGCCTTATCTGAGGAAGGATGTTCTTGCCATGGAGGGAGTGCAGCGAAGATTCACCAGGCTGATACCTGGGATGGCAGGAATGACATATGAGGAGAGATTGGGTCGATTGGGCTTATACTCGCTGGAGTTTAGAAGAATGAGAGGGGATCTCATTGAAACTTATAAAATTCTAACAGGACTAGACAGACTAGATGCAGGAAGGCTGTTCCCGATGGTCGGGGAGTCCAGAACCAGGGGTCACAGTCTAAGGATAAGGGGTAAGCCATTTAGGACAGAGATGAGGAGGAATTTCTTCACCCAGAGAGTGGTGAACCTGTGGAATTCTCTACCACAGAAGGCAGTTGAGGCCAATTCATTAAATATATTCAAGAAGGAGTTGGATATATTTCTTAAGGCTAAAGGGATCAAGGGATATGGGGAGAAAGCAGGGACAGGGTACTGAATTTGGATGATCAGCCATGATCTCATTGAATGGCAGAGCAGGCTCGAGGGGCCGAATGGCCTGCTCCTGCTCCTATCTTCTATGTTTCTATGAGAGTGCAGTACTGGGAGTGTCAGCCTAAATTTTGTGCTTTAGTCTCTGGTGTGGGGGGCTCGAACCCCAAGGCCAGAGTGCTCCCCACGGCTAACACCTTGCTCTTGACCCAGAAGCCCGTGAAACTGGAGCTCATAACGGGCGAAGAATCGCGGAGGCTGAAAATCGGGCGCGCTGCAAAATTAACCCTTACTGTACAGTTGCGTAAAAAACCCTCCCTGCTCACCAGGTGTGAGCAATGCAGCATGGAATGTCACTACCTGTCCACTAGGTGGCAGCAAGGTGCTGTAGTTCACCTGTTTATTAACAGGCCCACAATGACACTTTGATTATGGACAAAATAATTACCAATTGGAATTAAAAATCAATAGACATGAGGCGGTTCTTCTTTTCCCAGAGAGGGTAGTGAGCCTGTGGAGCGTGTTTCCGGTTAGTGTGGGGGGTGCTGACTCCCTCCCTTCGAGAGGAAGCTGGAGCGGTTCCTGACTGCAGCCGAGATTACATCGTAGAGAAGGTCAGTGGGGGAAAAATTTGGCTGGTTTGTGCCTCCCGTTAGCGCCTTAAGAGGGCGCTAATGGGGCAGAAAGCAACCAGTGTTTGCCACCCGCCCCCAAATTCTGCCACTTTCCCGGCAGCCCCGCCTCCATACCCGCCTCCTCGGGGCTGGTAAAATCCAGCCCTCTGTGTCTCTGAATCACTGGGAGTCGCCAGGTTGGTTGTGAGGCGCAGGTTGAATAGGGCTTTCTTAGCGGGGTCTTTGAGTGCTCCAGCGTTGATTTTCCTGCGGCATTGCTTCTGCTGCCGCTACATTGATGGAGATGACAGAGCGGATTAGGCGGTGGTCGGTCCAGCAGTTGTCAGCTCCTGTCATGGCGCGGGTGATGCGGACGTCCTTGTGGTCCTTCGCTCGGACGATGACGTAGTCCAGCAGATGCCAGTGCTTGGAGCGAGGATGCTGCCCTGAAGCCTTGTACTTGTCTCTCTGACGGAACAAGGTGTTGGTTATGACGAGGCCATGTTCTAAGCATTTCGACAGGAGGAGGGTTCTGTTGGGGCGTACGCACTGATGACCGTAGCGCACTGGTTCCGGGCTAGGGTGAGCCGCAGAGTCATGAGGTGTTCGTTTATTCCACTAGGGGAGTCTCTGAGACGTTCAACTAGCTAATTTTTTATGGCGAAGCCGACCCCATGGAGGCGACGTTCTTCTTCAGGTTTGCCTTTCCAGAAGAAGGTGTAACCACCGCCTTGCTCCTTGAGCTGACCTTCCCCTGCCCGCCGGGTCTCATTTAGGGCGGCGATGTCAATGTCGAAGCGTCTGAGCTCCCGGGCAACAAAGGCAGTATGGCGTTCCGGTCTGTCGCTGTCGGGGTTGTCCATGAGGGTCCTGACGTTCCAGGTCCCGAACTTCATTTTAAAGGGTGGAAGATGCCTGTGCGTGAATTCTTTTAACGTGCACACCAGCTACCACACGGGCTTGACAGAACAAGGTCTTGGTCCAATGGCAAGGGGATCCAAGACGATTGGAGACCAGGCTCCGCTACATCGGTCTAGCACACACACACACAAACATACTCCTACTGTCCTCCTCCCTCCTTCCCGCAGGTCCTCTCTGCCTGGGTTTCATAGGCTGCAGTGTGGTCCTCCCGACCCCACTGCTGGTCCACACTGTGCCACTCCTGGGCCTTGACCTCGCTCCTGGGCCTCATCCTCGCTCCTGGGCCCCGTCCTCGCTCCTGGGCCTCGTCCTCGCTCCTGGGCCTCATCCTCGCTCCTGGGCCCCGTCCTCGCTGCTGGGCCTCGTCCTCGCTCCTGGGTCCCGTCCTCGCTCCTGGGCCCCGACCTCGCTCCTGGGCCTCATCCTCGCTCCTGGGCCCCGTCCTCACTCCTGGGCCCCGTCCTCGCTCCTGGGCCTCGTCCTCGCTCCTGGGCCCCGTCCTCACTCCTGGGCCCCGTCCTCGCTCCTGGGCCTCGTCCTCGCTCCTGGGCCCCGTCCTCACTCCTGGGCCCCGTCCTCGCTCCTGGGCCTCGACCTCGCTCCTGGGCCCCGACCTCGCTCCTGGGCCTCGACCTCGCTCCTGGGCCCCGACCTCGCTCCTGGGCCTCGACCTCGCTCCTGGGCCTCGACCTCGCTCCTGGGCCCCGACCTCGCTCCTGGGCCTCGTCCTCGCTCCTGGGCCTCGTCCTCGCTCCTGGGCCCCGTCCTCGCTCCTGGGCCCCGTCCTCGCTCCCGGGCCCCGTCCTCGCTCCCGGGCCCCGTCCTCGCTCCTGGGCCTTGTCCTCGCTCCTGGGCCTCGTCCTCACTCCTGCGCCCCGTCCTCGCCCCTGGGCCTCATCCTCGCTCCTGGGCCTCGTCCTCACTCCTGGGCCCCGTCCTCGCTCCTGGGCCTCGTCCTCGCTCCTGGGCCCCGTCCTCGCTCCTGGGCCTCGTCCTCACTCCTGGGCCCCGTCCTCGCTCCTGGGCCTCGTCCTCACTCCTGGGCCCCGTCCTCGCTCCTGGGCCTCGTCCTCGCTCCTGGGCCCCGTCCTCGCTCCTGGGTTCCGTCCTCGCTCCTGGGTCCCGACCTCGCTCCTGGGCCTCGTCCTCGCTCCTGGGCCCCGTCCTCACTCCTGGGCCCCGTCCTCGCTCCTGGGCCCCGTCCTCGCTCCTGGGCCCCGTCCTCGCTCCTGGGCCCCGTCCTCGCTCCTGGGCCCCGTCCTCGCTCCTGGGCCCCGTCCTCGCTCCTGGGCCCCGTCCTCGCTCCCGGGCCCCGTCCTCGCTCCCGGGCCCCGTCCTCGCTCCTGGGCCCCGTCCTCGCTCCTGGGCCCCGTCCTCGCCCCCGGGCCCCGTCCTCGCTCCTGGGCCTCGTCCTCGCTCCTGGGCCTCGTCCTCACTCCTGGGCCCCGTCCTCGCCCCTGGGCCTCGTCCTCGCTCCTGGGCCTCGTCCTCACTCCTGGGCCCCGTCCTCGCTCCTGGGCCTCGTCCTCGCTCCTGGGCCCCGTCCTCGCTCCTGGGCCTCGTCCTCACTCCTGGGCCCCGTCCTCGCTCCTGGGCCTCGTCCTCACTCCTGGGCCCCGTCCTCGCTCCTGGGCCTCGTCCTCGCTCCTGGGCCCCGTCCTCGCTCCTGGGTTCCGTCCTCGCTCCTGGGTCCCGACCTCGCTCCTGGGCCTCGTCCTCGCTCCTGGGCCCCGTCCTCACTCCTGGGCCCCGTCCTCGCTCCTGGGCCCCGTCCTCGCTCCTGGGCCCCGTCCTCGCTCCTGGGCCTCGACCTCGCTCCTGGGCCTCGTCCTCGCTCCTGGGCCCCGTCCTCGCTCCTGGGCCTCGACCTCGCTCCTGGGCCCCGTCCTCGCTCCTGGGCCCCGTCCTCGCTCCTGGGCCTCGACCTCGCTCCTGGGCCTCGTCCTCGCTCCTGGGCCCCGTCCTCGCTCCTGGGCCCCGTCCTCGCTCCTGGGCCTCGTCATCGCTTCTGGGCCCCGACCTCACTCCTGGGCCTCGGCCTCGCTCCTGGGCCTCGTCCTCGCTCCTGGGTCCGGTCCTCGCTCCTGGGCCCCGACCTCACTCCTGGGCCTCGTCCTCGCTCCTGGGCCTCGTCCTCGCTCCTGGGCCCCGTCCTCGCTCCTGGGCCCCGTCCTCGCTCCTGGGCCTCGTCCTCACTCCTGGGCCCCGACCTCACTCCTGGGCCTCGTCCTCGCTCCTGGGCCTCGTCCTCGCTCCTGGGTCCGGTCCTCGCTCCTGGGCCCCGACCTCACTCCTGGGCCTCGTCCTCGCTCCTGGGCCTCGTCCTCGCTCCTGGGCCCCATCCTCGCTCCTGGGCCTCGTCCTCGCTCCTGGGTCCGGTCCTCGCTCCTGGGCCCCGACCTCGCTCCTGGGCCTCGTCCTCGCTCCTGGGCGCCGACCTCGCTCCTGGGCCACGTCCTCGCTCCTGGGTCCCGTCCTCGCTCCTGGGCCTCGTCCTCGCTCCTGGGCCCCGACCTCGCTCCTGGGCCCCGTCCTCGCTCCTGGGCCCCGTCCTCGCTCCTGGGCCTATTCCTCGCCCCTGGGCCCCATCTTCGCCCCTGGGTCCCGTCCTTGCCCCACATATATTAGGTTCCACATATACGCTGATGACACCCAACTCTCACTCACCACCCCTCCACTGTCTCTAAATTGTCAGACTACTTGTCCGACATCTTGTACTGGATGAGCAGAAATTTCCTCCAACTAAATATTGGGAAGACCGAAGCCATTGGCTCCCGGTCCGGCAACGCCTCATTTTAAAATTCTCATCCTTGTTTTCAAATCTCTCCATGGCCTCGCGCCCCCTCCCTATCTTTGTAACCTCCTCCAGCCCCACAACCCTCCGAGATCTCTGAGCTCCTCCAATTCTGGCCTCTTGCACATCTCCCACTTTCAACCCCTCAACCATTTCAGCTGCCTGGGCCCTGAGCTCTGGAATTCCCTCCCTAAATCTCGCCGTCTCTCTACCTCTCTCTCCTCCTTTAAGACGCTCCTTAAAACCTACCTCTCCTAATATCTCCTCTGGTGTCAAAGTTTGTTTGATAATCGCTCCTGTGAAGGTTCTTAGGACATATTACTACATTATGGGCGCTATATAAATGCAAATTGTTGGTGTTATCCCTCACTCCCTCCGTCTCACCATGACCCTCAACCCTTTCTCTCTGCAGAGGCTCATCGAGCCGTCCCTTGACTGAGCGATTCTGTTCCCTTCAGTATACCTCACTCCTCAAATCAAGTCCCCATTGGCTGAAGGAGTTTCTCTTGGCTTTGTTTTTACTCCCAACTCGCTACTTGAAACAGCGAATGCTGGAAATGCTTGACAGTCTGCTCCGAGCTGAAGGTTTCACCCCCTCAAAAAAAGGCTAAGGCGAAGATTTTCAAGCTGGGCACCCTGACTATGGACACGTTCACAGGGGGCAACTCAGGCAGAATCAGGAGCGCATCAAGTTTCTGTCTGAGTGAGGTCATTTCCACCGCAGTGCATCCACAATCATTCATTTATTTACTCACTAGTGTTACTCTCGTTGCCGTATATTAATAAAAATTGTTTCCTGCAATGAAATCACAGCTTATTTGTGGATAACTGACACAGTCTTTTAAAAGTTAGGACAGGAGGTCCCCGGGAGTGTGTCAGTGTTTACAGGGGGTCCCCGGGAGTGTGTCAGTGTTTACAGGGGGTCCCCGGGAGTGTGTCAGTATTTACAGGGGGTCCCCGGGAGTGTGTCAGTATTTACAGGGAGTCCCCGGGAGTGTGTCAGTATTTACAGGGGGTCCCGGGGAGTGTGTCAGTATTTACAGGGGGTCCCCGGGAGTGTGTCAGTATTCACAGGGAGTCCCCGGGAGTGTGTCAGTATTTACAGGGGGTCCCCGGGAGTGTGTCAGTATTCACAGGGAGTCCCCGGGAGTGTGTCAGTATTTACAGGGGGTCCCCGGGAGTGTGTCAGTATTTACAGGGGGTCCCCGGGAGTGTGTCAGTATTTACAGGGGGTCTCCGGGAGTGTGTCAGTATTTACAGGGGGTCCCCGGGAGTGTGTCAGTAATTACAGGGGGTCCCCAGGAGTGTGTCAGTATTTACAGGGGGTCCCCGGGAGTGTGTCAGTAATTACAGGGGGTCCCCAGGAGTGTGTCAGTATTTACAGGGGGTCCCCGGGAGTGTGTCAGTATTTACAGTGGGTCCCGGGAGTGTGTCAGTATTTACAGGGTGTCCCCAGGAGTGTGTCAGTATTTACAGGGGGTCTCCGGGAGTGTGTCAGTATTTACATGGGGTCCCCGGGTGTGTGTCAGTATTTACAGGGGGTCTCCGGGAGTGTGTCAGTATTTACAGGGGGTCCCCGGGAGTGTGTCAGTATTTACAGGGGGTCTCCGGGAGTGTGTCAGTGTTTACAGGGGGTCTCCGGGAGTGTGTCAGTATTTACAGGGGGTCCCCGGGAGTGTGTCAGTGTTTACAGGGGGTCTCCGGGAGTGTGTCAGTATTTACAGGGGGTCCCCGGGTGTGTGTCAGTATTTACAGGGGGTCTCCGGGAGTGTGTCAGTATTTACATGGGGTCCCCGGGTGTGTGTCAGTATTTACAGGGGGTCCCCGGGAGTGTGTCAGTATTTACAGGGGGTCTCCGGGAGTGTGTCAGTGCTTACAGGGGGTCTCCGGGAGTGTGTCAGTATTTACAGGGGGTCCCCGGGTGTGTGTCAGTATTTACAGGAGGTCCCCGGGAGTGTGTCAGTGTTTACAGGGGTTCCCCGGGAGTGTGTCAGTATTTACAGGGGTCTCCGGGAGTGTGTCAGTATTTACAGGGGTCTCCGGGAGTGTGTCAGTATTTACAGGGGTCTCCGGGAGTGTGCCAGTATTTACAGGGGTTCCCCGGGAGTGTGTCAGTATTTACAGGGGTCTCCGGGAGTGTGTCAGTATTTACAGGGGGTCCCTGGGAATGTGTCAGTGTTTACAGGGGTCCCCGGGAATGTGTCAGTATTTACAGGGGTCTCCGGGAGTGTGTCAGTATTTACAGGGGTCTCCGGGAGTGTGTCAGTATTTACAGGGGTCTCCGGGAGTGTGCCAGTATTTACAGGTGTTCCCCGGGAGTGTGTCAGTATTTACAGGGGTCTCCGGGAGTGTGTCAGTATTTACAGGGGGTCCCCGGGAATGTGTCAGTGTTTACAGGGGTCCCCGGGAATGTGTCAGTATTTACAGGGGTCTCCGGGAGTGTGTCAGTATTTACAGGGGTCTCCGGGAGTGTGTCAGTATTTACAGGGGTCTCCGGGAGTGTGTCAGTATTTACAGGGGTCCCCGGGAGTGTGTCAGTATTTACAGGGTTCCCCGGGAGTGTGTCAGTATTTACAGGGTTCCCCGGGAATGTGTCAGTATTCACAGCGTTTACACAACTGCCAGGCAATGACTACCTCCAACAAGTGAGAGCCTAACCACCGCCACTTGACATTCAACGGCATTGCCATCGCTGAATCCCCCACCATCATCATCCTGGGGGGTCACCATTGACCAGAAACTTAACTGGACCAACCACATAAATACTGTGGCTACAAGAGCAGGTCAGAGGCTAGGCATTCTGCGGCGAGTGTCTCATCTCCTGACTCCCCAAAGCCTTGCCACCATCTACAAGGCACAAGTCAGGAGTGTGATGGAATACTCTCCACTTGTCCAGATGAGTGCAGCTCCAACAACACTCAAGAAGCTCGACACCATCCAAGACAAAGCAGCCCACTTGATTGGCACCCCAGCCACCACCTTAAACATTGACTCCATCCACCACCGGCGCACTGTGGCTGCAGTGTGTAACATCTACAAGATGCACTGCAGCAACTCGCCAAGGCTTCTTCGGCAGCACCTCCCAAACTCGCGACCTCTTCCACCTAGAAGGACAAGGGCAGCAGTCGCATGGGAACACCATCACCTCCAAGTTCCCCTCCAAGTGACACACCATCCTGACTTGGAAATATATCGGCTGATCCTTCATCGTCGCTGGGTCAAAATCCTAGAACTCCCTCCTGAACAGCACTGTGGGAGCACCTTCACTTGAAATGATCAAGACGAACATCAAGAGGTTCTTCATCCTCAAAGGTGTTCAGAAGGCGAGAGAGAGACAGAGGGAAATGTCCCGACTGCAGAAAAGTATGCAGAATCTGCTCCTGCTGCAGTCGATGGGGGTCGATGTCGGGGAGGAACTCCAAGAGGTGAAGGGCCAGCAAGCCTTGCTCTATGCCTCAGAGTCCTCCAAGATCATCTTCCGCTCTAGAGTCCGCTCCGTGGAGCAGGACGAGACGTGCTCGCGTTTCTTCTTCCGAAAGGTACACAGAGGGAGCTCTGTGATCCACAGCCTGAGGGAGGAAGATGGCTCTGTGACGTCCTCGCAGCCTGACATGCGAAGGATCAGCAAATCCTTTTATGCCGGGTGATGTGCCTCAATAAATCCGAGACTCGATGTTAGCGAAACAAAACAAGGCTTTTATTGACTTAGAAGGTAACACACAGGAGAGAGGTATCTTCCATCCAGAGCTCTGCCGTACTGGATGTGCTGCAGGCTGGGCCAGCTTACATAGGGGCCAGGTATGGGCGGAGCCCTACACATAGTACAATACAATGGGCCAGGTATGGGCGGAGCCCTACACATAGTACAATACAATGGTGAGGAAACGGAACAGAGGTAAGGGAAATGAAACTGAAACCAACCACAGTCACAGGCAGTGATGAATGGAATATTTCATCACACCGGGCTGTACGACGCGAAGCCCACAGACAGCGCGGCCTCCCAGTCTTTTCTGTCGTCTATCTCGGCGCTGCTAGACAACAGCAAGCGGGAGAGTCTGGATCACCCGCTAACTCTGGACGAGCTGACAAAGCCCGTCCGTTCCTTCGAGACGAGTAAAACTCCCGGAAGCGACGGCTTACCGGTCGAGTTGTATTCGGCTCTGTGGGACTGGATGGGCCGAGACCTGCTGGAAGTGTACGGGGGTATGCTTCTGGCCGGCAGCATGTCAGAATCGATGACGAAAGGCATCATCACCCTTATCTACAAGCAGAAGGGGGAGAGGGAAGAAATCAGAAACTGGCGGCCCATTTCGCTGCTTAATGTGGACTACAAGATTCTGTCCAAGGTCATCGGCAACAGGGTCAAGTCTGCTCTGGAGCTGGTGATCCACCCGGATCAGACCTGCGCCGTACCCGGCAGGAAGATCTCTGATAGCCTCGCGCTACTCAGAGATACGATCGCCTATGTGCGGGACAGGGGGGTGGACACCTGCTTAATCAGCTTGGACTAGGAGAAGGCTTTCGACAGAATATCGCACACGTACATGATGGACGTGCTCTCCAAAATGGGGTTTGGGGAGGGAATCCGCAATTAGATCCGACTGCTCTACACAGACATCAGTCGCGCAGTTCTAATCAATGGGTGGGAATCAGAAAGCTTCCCGATCAAATCTGGAGTCAGGCAGGGCTGTCCTCTCTCCTCTGTCTTTTTCATGTGTTGTATCGAACCTTTTGCCGAGGAGGAATTCGGGCATAAGAGGGGTGATGATCCCAGGCAGTGGAGGCACTCAGGTTAAGGCCTCCCTGTACATGAACGACGTCGCCGTCTTTTGCTCGGGCCCGCTGTCGGTCCGCAGACTGCTGAGCATCTGCGACCAGTTTGAACTGGCCTCGGGAGCAAAAGTTAATCGCAGCAAAAGCGAGGCCATGTTCTTTGGGAACTGGGCCGACCGATCCTTTGTCCCCTTCACCGTCAGGTCAGATTACCTGAAGGTGCTGGGAATATGGTTCGGAGTGGCCGGGGCGTGCACCAAAACCTGGGAGGAGCGTATCTCCAAGGTACGCCAGAAACTGGGAATGTGGGAGCAGTGCTCCCTGTCGATCGTGGGCAAGAACCTGATCATCAGGTGCGAGGTGCTGTCAGTGTTGAAACATTTTGTTAGAGTGGATACAGAGAGAGTGTTTCCACTTGTGGGGAAGAGCATAACTAGAGGCCATCAATATAAGATAGTCACCAAGAAATCCAATAGGGAATTCAGAAGAAACTTCTTTACCCAGAGAGTGGTGAGAATGTGGAACTCGCTACCACAGGGAGTGTGACATCATAAAACTCACTACGCACTTGGTTCGAGTATAAAGCAAGGCTTTAATCAACTTGTTTCAAAACATGGAGGTCTAGTTATCTTTCACTAGTTCCTGTTTACACAATGTCCTGGGCAAGCTGGGCCCACGCTCGAGTATTTATACTCCTTGGATGGTGCCACCAGCTGGCCGTCCAGTGTTATTTCACGAGTCTTTCTTCATGGATCATAAGATTCATAACATTCTTCCTCCCTAAAGATTTGGAAGTCCGATGACTTCCTTTTAACGGATTAGCCGGACCACGAATAGCCGCAATCTTTTAGCTCTTCGCTTGTGGCTGGAAGGCACGTCTCCCCGGACCGTGTCTGGGTCCCTGGGTCGCTTGATCCGTACTGGTAGATCGACAAGGCCCGTGTTGCCCTGATCGATCTGAGGGAGACTGGGGAGATCGTGACTTCGGGTGCGAGTCCCCACAGGCGCAGAGCTGGCTTCATTTTGTTTGATAGCTGGGGATTGACCGGCGTCCTGGCTTCGGGTGGCCATCCCATAGGGAGCGCTCGGCTCCCTGAGTTGATCTGGTGGAGCAGCCGGCAGATCTCTTGATGTCCCAGGTAGGGCGTCATCTTCAAAGGTGCGCAGAGTGTCGGCATCATTACTATGGGTTCCTCTATCATTTGGGTCCGTGGGACCGGTTGGACAGGGAGCCAGATCTCTGAGCGAAACGGTGGACTCCCGGCCATCAGGGTACCGCACGCGCGCGTAAGTGGGATTAACGTCCATTAACTCCACCTCGTCGACGAGGGGATCATTTTTGGCAGATCGGACGAATCTTCGGAGCAGCACGGGGCCGGGAGCTGCCAACCATGATGGTAGGGACATCCCATGTGTCGATCGACGCTGGAACCTGAAGAATCGCTCGTGAGGCGTGGTGTTGGTAGACGTAGAAAGAAGAGTCCTGATGGAATGCAACACGTCAGGGAGCACAGTTTCCCACTGCTGGTCTGGTAGGTTGTGTGACCTCAGCGCACGATGAACAGCGTTCCAAATGATAGCATTGTATCTCTCAACCTGTCCGTTTCCAATAGGGTGATATGGTGTCGTTTTACTTGTGGCGATTCCCCATTGGGAAAGATAACTTTTGAGTTCGCTTGACATGAAGGAGGGACTCTGATCAGAGTGGATGAAATTGACCGTACCGCAAATGGAAAAGACTTGATCGAGACATTTGATCATTGTGGAAGTAAGCATATTGGGACAGGGGAAAGCAAAAGGAAAGCGTGAATATTCGTCCACCATAGTAAGCAAGCAGGTGTTTCGCATTGAGGAAGGCAATGGCCCTTTAAAGTCAATGCTGAGTCGCTGCATAGGTTGCATAGCGTGTATGAGCGAGCCATCCGACGGACGGAAGAATTGCGGTTTTAATTCCGCACAAATTCTACAAGTGGAGCATGTTCTTTTCACATCTTCCGTAGAAAATGGGAGATTTTAGATCGAACAAAGTGCAGCGTACGGGTAACGCCAGGATGTTATGAAGCTTGTGATCCGTGAAGAAAGACTCATGAAATAACATTGGACGGTGCCACCAGCTGGCTGTCCAGTGTTATTTCATGAGTCTTTCTTCACGGATCACAAGATTCATAACAGAGTGGTTGAAGCGAATAGTATCGATGCATTTAAGGGGAGGCTGGACAAGCATATGAGGGAGAAGGGAATAGAGGGTTATGGTGATCGAGTTAGATGAGGAAAGACGGGAGGAGGCTCGAGTGGAGCATAAACGCCGGCCTGGACTGGTTGGGCCGAATGGCCTGTTTCTGTGCCGTATATTTTATGTCATTTTATGTCAGAGTGTTTACTAGAACTGGAAGCGCTTCCTTGCAACATTCACTGCTCAGGGTCAGGCTGGGCCTAGCCAGTGTTCCCATGGCTCTATCACTCTGCAGCTCTGACAACTATTTATATATATTTTTTGGCTGCCCCAGCACTGGTTTGCTGAGGCCCCCTCCTCTCTTTCCCACGGTGTCCCATTCCTCGTTCCTGTATTTCTAAATTGAACAACAGGCCATCTGGGAGCGAGCTCCCTCTTCCTTAACCCCGAGGCCATTCTCGCTCCCTCCTCGTAACCCCGATCCACCACCCCACTCCCTCCATCCCAACCTTGTTCTCTCCTAGATTTCAGCCTTGCTCTAACATTCATACAAAGATTGTTGCAAGCATTAATATTTACAGGAGGGCGGTCTCTGGGAGTGTGTTAATATTTACAGGGTGGGGGGAGTGTGTTAATATTTACAGGGTGGGGGGGTGTTAATATTTACAGGGTGGGGGGAGCGTGTTAATATTTACAGGGTGGGGGGAGTGTGTTAATATTTACAGGAGGGCGGTCTCTGGGAGTGTGTTAATATTTACAGGGTGGGGGGAGTGTGTTAATATTTACAGGGTGGGGGGAGTGTGTTAATATTTACAGGGTGGGGGGAGTGTGTTAATATTTACAGGGTGGGGGGAGCGTGTTAATATTTACAGGGTGGGGGGAGTGTGTTAATATTTACAGGGTGGGGGGCGTGTGTTAATATTTACGGGGGGGGAGTGTGTTAATATTTACGGGGGGGAGTGTGTTAATATTTACAGGGTGGGGGGAGCGTGTTAATATTTACAGGGTGGGGGGGAGTGTGTTAATATTTACAGGGTGGGGGAGTGTGTTAATATTTACAGGGTGGGGGAGCGTGTTAATATTTACAGGGTGGGGGGAGTGTGTTAATATTTACAGGGTGGGGGGAGCGTGTTAATATTTACAGGGTGGGGGGAGCGTGTTACTATTTACAGGGTGGGGGGAGTGTGTTAATATTTACAGGGTGGGGGGCGTGTGTTAATATTTACGGGGGGGAGTGTGTTAATATTTACAGGGGGGGAGTCTGTTAATATTTACAGGGTGGGGGGAGTGTGTTAATATTTACAGGGTGGGGGGAGTGTGTTAATATTTACAGGGTGGGGGGCGTGTGTTAATATTTACGGGGGGGAGTGTGTTAATATTTACAGGGGGGGAGTGTGTTAATATTTACAGGGTGGGGGGAGTGTGTTAATATTTACAGGGTGGGGGGAGTGTGTTAATATTTACAGGTGGGGGGAGCGTGTTAATATTTACAGGGTGGGGGGCGTGTGTTAATATTTACAGGGTGGGGGGCGTGTGTTAATATTTACAGGGTGGGGGGGAGTGTGTTAATATTTACAGGGTGGGGGGCGTGTTAATATTTACAGGGTGGGGGGAGTGTTAATATTTACAGGGTGGGGGGAGTGAGTTAATATTTACAGGGTGGGGGAGTGTGTTAATATTTACAGGGTGGGGGGGAGTGTGATAATATTTACAGGGTGGGGGGTGTGTTAATATTTACAGGGTGGGGGGGTGTGTTAATATTTACAGGGTGGGGGGAGTGTGTTAATATTTACAGGGTGGGGGGGAGTGTGTTAATATTTACAGGGTGGGGGGGTGTGTTAATATTTACAGGGTGGGGGGGAGCATGTTAATATTTACAGGGTGGGGGGAGCGTGTTAATATTTACAGGGTGGGGGGAGCGTGTTAATATTTACAGGGTGGGGGGAGTGTGTTAATATTTACAGGGTGGGGGGAGTGTGTTAATATTTACAGGGTGGGGGGAGTGAGTTAATATTTACAGGGTGGGGGAGTGTGTTAATATTTACAGGGTGGGGGGGAGTGTGTTAATATTTACAGGGTGGGGGGGTGTGTTAATATTTACAGGGTGGGGGGGTGTGTTAATATTTACAGGGTGGGGGGGTGTGTTAATATTTACAGGGTGGGGGGGTGTGTTAATATTTACAGGGTGGGGGGAGTGTGTTAATATTTACAGGGTGGGGGGGAGTGTGTTAATATTTACAGGGTGGGGGGAGTGTGTTAATATTTACAGGGTGGGGGGAGTGTGTTAATATTTACAGGAGGGCGGTCCCTGGGAGTGTGTTAATATTTACAGGGTGGGGGGAGTGTGTTAATATTTACAGGGTGGGGGGAGCGTGTTAATATTTACAGGGTGGGGGGAGTGTGTTAATATTTACAGGGTGGGGGGAGCGTGTTAATATTTACAGGGTGGGGGGAGCGTGTTAATATTTACAGGGTGGGGGGAGCGTGTTAATATTTACAGGGTGGGGGGAGCGTGTTAATATTTACAGGGTGGGGGGAGTGTTAATATTTACAGGGTGGGGGGAGTGTGTTAATATTTACAGGAGGGCGGTCTCTGGGAGTGTGTTAATATTTACAGGGTGGGGGGGAGTGTGTTAATATTTACAGGGTGGGGGGAGTGTGTTAATATTTACAGGGTGGGGGGAGTGTGCTAATATTTACGGGGGGGGAGTGTGTTAATATTTACAGGGTGGGGGGGAGTGTGTTAATATTTACAGGGTGGGGGAGTGTGTTAATATTTACAGGGTGGGGGAGCGTGTTAATATTTACAGGGTGGGGGGAGTGTGTTAATATTTACAGGGTGGGGGGAGCGTGTTAATATTTACAGGGTGGGGGGAGCGTGTTACTATTTACAGGGTGGGGGGCGTGTGTTAATATTTACGGGGGGGAGTGTGTTAATATTTACAGGGGGGGAGTCTGTTAATATTTACAGGGTGGGGGGAGTGTGTTAATATTTACAGGGTGGGGGGAGTGTGTTAATATTTACAGGGTGGGGGGCGTGTGTTAATATTTACGGGGGGGAGTGTGTTAATATTTACAGGGGGGGAGTGTGTTAATATTTACAGGGTGGGGGGAGTGTGTTAATATTTACAGGGTGGGGGGAGTGTGTTAATATTTACAGGTGGGGGGAGCGTGTTAATATTTACAGGGTGGGGGGCGTGTGTTAATATTTACAGGGTGGGGGGCGTGTGTTAATATTTACAGGGTGGGGGGGAGTGTGTTAATATTTACAGGGTGGGGGAGTGTGTTAATATTTACAGGGTGGGGGGCGTGTGTTAATATTTACAGGGTGGGGGGAGCGTGTTAATATTTACAGGGTGGGGGAGTGTGTTAATATTTACAGGGTGGGGGGGGTGTTAATATTTACAGGGTGGGGGGAGTGTGTTAATATTTACAGGGTGGGGGGAGTGTGTTAATATTTACAGGGTGGGGGGGAGTGTGTTAATATTTACAGGGTGGGGGGGAGTGTGTTAATATTTACAGGGTGGGGGGAGTGTGTTAATATTTACAGGGTGGGGGGGGTGTTAATATTTACAGGGTGGGGGGAGTGTTAATATTTACAGGGTGGGGGGAGTGAGTTAATATTTACAGGGTGGGGGAGTGTGTTAATATTTACAGGGTGGGGGGGAGTGTGATAATATTTACAGGGTGGGGGGTGTGTTAATATTTACAGGGTGGGGGGGTGTGTTAATATTTACAGGGTGGGGGGAGTGTGTTAATATTTACAGGGTGGGGGGGAGTGTGTTAATATTTACAGGGTGGGGGGGTGTGTTAATATTTACAGGGTGGGGGGGAGCGTGTTAATATTTACAGGGTGGGGGGAGCGTGTTAATATTTCCAGGGTGGGGGGAGCGTGTTAATATTTACAGGGTGGGGGGAGTGTGTTAATATTTACAGGGTGGGGGGAGTGTGTTAATATTTACAGGGTGGGGGGAGTGTGTTAATATTTACAGGGTGGGGGGGAGTGTGTTAATATTTACAGGGTGGGGGGAGTGTGTTAATATTTACAGGGTGGGGGGAGTGTGTTAATATTTACAGGGGGGGGAGTGTGTTAATATTTACAGGGTGGGGGGGAGTGTGTTAATATTTACAGGGTGGGGGGGAGTGTGTTAATATTTACAGGGTGGGGGAGTGTGTTAATATTTACAGGGTGGGGGGAGTGTGTTAATATTTACAGGGTGGGGGGAGTGTGTTAATATTTACAGGGTGGGGGAGTGTGTTAATATTTACAGGGTGGAGGGAGTGTGTTAATATTTACAGGGTGGGGGGAGTGTGTTAATATTTACAGAGTGGGGGGGGTGTGTTAATATTTTCAGGGTGGGGGGAGTGTGTTAATATTTACAGGGTGGGGGGAGTGTGTTAATATTTACAGGGTGGGGGGAGTGTGTTAATATTTACAGGGTGGGGGGAGTGTGTTAATATTTACAGGGTGGGGGAGTGTGTTAATATTTACAGGGTGGAGGGAGTGTGTTAATATTTACAGGGTGGGGGGAGTGTGTTAATATTTACACGGTGGGGGGGGTGTGTTAATATTTTCAGGGTGGGGGGAGTGTGTTAATATTTCCAGGGTGGGGGGAGTGTGTTAATATTTACAGGGTGGGGGGAGTGTGTTAATATTTACAGGGTGGGGGGTGTGTGTTAATATTTACAGGGTGGGGGGGAGTGTGTTAATATTTACAGGGGGGGGAGTGTGTTAATATTTACAGGGGGGGGAGTGTGTTAATATTTACAGGGTGGGGGGGAGTGTGTTAATATTTACAGGGTGGGGGTGAGTGTGTTAATATTTACAGGGTGGGGGAGTGTGTTAATATTTACAGGGTGGGGGGAGTGTGTTAATATTTACAGGGTGGGGGGAGAGTGTGTTAATATTTACAGGGTGGGGGGAGTGTGTTAATATTTACAGGGTGGGGGGAGCGTGTTAATATTTACAGGGTGGGGGGAGTGTGTTAATATTTACAGGGTGGGGGGAGCGTGTTAATATTTACAGGGTGGGGGGAGAGAGTGTTAATATTTACAGGGTGGGGGGAGTGTGTTAATATTTACAGGGTGGGGGGAGCGTGTTAATATTTTCAGGGTGGGAGGAGAGTGTGTTAATATTTACAGGGTGGGGGGAGTGTGTTAATATTTTCAGGGTGGGAGGAGAGTGTGTTAATATTTACAGGGTGGGGGGGTGTGTTAATATTTTCAGGGTGGGGGGAGTGTGTTAATATTTTCAGGGTGGGAGGAGAGTGTGTTAATATTTACAGGGTGGGGGGGTGTGTTAATATTTTCAGGGTGGGGGGAGTGTGTTAATATTTTCAGGGTGGGAGGAGAGTGTGTTAATATTTACAGGGTGGGGGGAGTGTGTTAATATTTACAGGGTGGGGGGGTGTGTTAATATTTTCAGGGTGGGGGGAGTGTGTTAATATTTACAGGGTGGAGGGAGCGTGTTAATATTTACAGGGTGGGGGGAGAGTGTGTTAATATTTACAGGGTGGGGGGAGAGTGTGTTAATATTTACAGGGTGGGGGTCTCTGGGAGTGTGTTTTGAAGGGAGCGCTGGAACGGAGAGACCCTGGGGCTTCACGTACACAAGTCTTTGAACGTGGTTGGAGAATTTGAGAATGTTGTTTCAAAAAAGCACACGGGATCCCGGGCTTTGTTCATAGAGGCAGCGTACAAAAGCCAGGACGTTCTGCTAAACCTTTATAAAACACTGGTTAGCCCCGAGCTGGAGTATAGCGTCCAATTCTGGGCACCGCACTTTAGGAAGGCTGTCAAGGCCTTGGAGAGGGTGCGGAGGAGATTGACCAGAATGGTCCCAGGGGATGAGGGGCTACAGTGATGTGGAGAGACTGGGGAAGCTGGGGTTGTTCTCCTTAGAGCAGAGAAGGTTAAGGGGAGATTTGATAGAGGTGTTGAAAATCATGAAGGGTTTTGATAGAGTAAATAAGGAGAAACTGTTTCCACTGATAGGAAGGTCGGTGACCAGAGGACACAGATTGAAGGAGATTGGGAAAAGAACCAGAGGGTGGATGAGGAAACATTTTTTTACACAGCGAGTTGTTGTGATCTGGAATGCGCTGCCTGAAAGGGCGGAGGAAGCAGATTCAATAGTAACTTTCAAAAGGGAATTGGATAAATACTTGAAAAGGAAAAAAAAATTATAGGGCTATGGGGAAAGAGCAGGGGAGTGAGAATATTTGAATAGCTCTTTCAAAGAGCTGGGTAACATAGAAACATAGAAGATAGGAGCAGGAGTAGGCCATTCGGCCCTTCGAGCCTGCTCCGCCATTCAATGAGATCATGGCTGATCATCCAAATTCTGAAATCATGGGGGGAAAAATTCAGTTGGTTTGTGCCTCCCGTTAGCGCCTTAAGAGGGCGCTAATGGGGCGCAAAGCAACGAGCGCCTGGGCGCGGTGATGTTTGCGCCGCTCGCGAAATTAACGAGTCATTTTGCGGCGGCGCTAAACACTACCGCCATGATCTCCTGCGCCGGGAGATTGTGACGTCAGTCGAGTGCGCAACGCCCCGGTAGCGCCCCGGACCGGCTATTGAGTGGCGCCCCCTGCCTTAGAAACATAGAAAATAGGAGCAGGAGTTGGCCATTTGGCCCCTCGAGTCTGCTCCACCATTCAATGCGATCATGGCTGATCATCCAAATTCAGTATCCTGTCCCTGCCTTCTCCCCATATCCCTTGATCCCTTAGCCTTAAGAAATATATCCAACTCCTTCTTGAATATATTTAATGAATTGGCCTCTACTGCCTTCTGTGGTAGAGAATTCCACAGGTTCACCACTCTCTGGGTGAAGAAATTCCTCCTCATTTCTGTCCTAAATGGCTTACCCCTTATCCTTAGACTGTGACCCCTGGTTCTGGACTCCCCGGCCATCGGGAACATCCTTCCTGCATCTAGTCTGTCTAGTACTGTTAGAATTTTATAAGTTTCAATGAGATCCCCTCTCATTCTTCTAAACTCCAGCGAGTACAAACCCAATCGACCCAATCTCTCCTTATACGTCATTCCTGCTATCCCAGGTATCAGCCTGGTGAATCTTCGCTGAACTCCCTCCATGGCAAGAACATCCTTCCTCAGATAAGGCGACCAAAACTGCACACAATACTCAAGGTGTGGTCTGACCAAGGCCCTGTACAACTGCAGCAAGACATCCTTGTTCCTGTACTCAAACCCTCTCGCTACAAAGGCCAACATACCATTTGCCTTCTTAACCGCCTGCTGCACCTGCATGCTTACCTTCAGCGACTGGTGCACAAGGACACCCAGGTCTCGTTGCACTTCCCCTTCTCCCAATCTATTGCCATTCAGATAATAATCTGCCTTCCTGTTTTTGCCTCCTTACCGCCTGCCGCTAGCAATGACAGGTTGAGGGGAGCGTTTTGCAGTCAGGAAGGGACTGGGGGAGCGCTATTTAAAGGCGACCGCTTCCTGCCTTTTTTTGTCGGTGACATTGTTGCACCACGCATTCTGAGAGAGAGAGAGAGAGACTTCTGGAGAGATTCAACGCTGTGTGAAGGAGTTTTGAGTACTGAGCAGCACTTTGCAGGTTCATTTTGATTGGCCCTTCCTTGCTTCACCAGCGCTCTGAGGTAGCGCCTCGCTCCTCGGCCTTTGCGCCTTAAGACAGGTGTGAAGCGCCTGATTTAGCGCTCCAATCACCTCCAGGGGCGATAAAAGCCAAGTTTGCCGTCGGAGGCGATAATTAGCGCCAGGCGTTAAACTTTGCGCACGGCCGATAATGGCACCCCAAACGGGGCGATACTGAAGTTTCCCCCCATGTAGTCATAGAATGATACAGCACAGAAGGAGGCCATTCGGCCCATCGTGCCTCTTTGAGAGAGCTCTCCTATTAGTCCCACTGCCCCGCTCATTTTCCCGTAGCCCTGCACGTTTTTTCCCCTTCAAGCATTTATCCAGTTCCTTTTTGAAAGTAATTATTGAATTGATTTTAAAATTCTCATCCTTGTGTTCAAATCCCTCTATGGCCTCGCCCCTCCCTATCTCTGTAATCTCCTCCAGCCCCACAACCCTCCCAGATCTCTGCGCTCCTCCAATTCTGGCCTCTTGAGCATCCCTGATTTTAATCGCTCCGCCATTGTTGGCCGTGCCTTCAGCTGCCTGGGGCCCTAAGCTCTAGAATTCCCTCCCTAAACCTCCCCGCCTCTCTCTCCTCCTTTAAGACGCTCCTTAATCACCAGGCTGATACCTGGGATGGCAGGAGTGCCGTAAGAGGAGAGATTGGGTCGATTGGGCTTATACTTGCTGGAGTTTAGAAGAATGAGAGGGGATCTCATTGAAACTTATAAAATTCTAACAGGACTGGACAGACTAGATGCAGGAAGGATGTTCCCGATGGTGGGGGAGTCCAGAACCAGGGGTCACAGTCTAAGGATAAAGGGTAAGCCATTTAGGACTGAGATGAGGAGGAATTTCTTCACCCAGAGAGTGGTGAACCTGTGGAATTCTCTACCACAGAAGACAGCAGAGGCCAATTCATTAAATATATTCAAGAAGGAGTTGGATATATTTCTTAAGGCTAAAGGGATCAAGGGATATGGGGAGAAGGCAGGGACAGGGTACTGAGTTTGGATGATCAGCCATGATCGCATTGAATGGCAGAGCAGACTCGAGGGGCCGAATGGCCTACTCCTGCTCCTATCTTCTATGTTTCTATGTTTCTATGTTAAAAGCTACCTCTTTGACCGCACCTGCCTTAATATCTTCTTATGTGGCTCGGTGTTAAAACTTGTTTGATAATTGCTCCTGTGAAGCGCCTTGGGACGTTTTACTACGTTAAAGGCGCTATATAAATGCAAGTTGTTGTTGCTTCCACTGCCCTTTGAGGCAGTGCATTGCCCATTGCCCTGGTCTGACCCCATGTTTCACATCTTCATCCACTGGGATTTATCCAATGTGGGCGGAAAGATTGATCTTGAGGCAATTGAATATTTGCGGCGATCTTAGTTGAAGATTGCGTGTGTAGAGAATGGTGCGGTGACCTTCCACGCGGCTGTCTTTGTGTGTCAGTCTGGGAGAACAGTTGGCTGAATTTCCCATCCCCGAGCCCAACCCTGAAAACTGTTTTTCTCAACAAAATTCACTTGGAACTTTCAACCAAACCACATCATTTCCTTTGTAACCAGCTGTATTCTCAAAATAACCAGGCATATGGGTCCTCGCAGAACACGAAGCAACACAAACAAAGAAAACAGCCCAGGGTTCGGACCTTGCAGTTACACACCCCTGAGGGCAATTTAAAAAAAAATTCATTCTGGGGCTGTGGGCATCGCTGGCAAGGCCGGCATTTATCGCCCATCCCCTAGTTGCCCTTGAGAAGGTGGTGGTGAACGGAGATCGATAGATTTTTGGACTCTAGGGGAATCAAGGGATATGGGGATCGGGCAGGAAAATGGAGCTGAGGTCGAAGATCACCCATGATCTTATTGAATGGCAGAGCAGGCTCGAAGGAACATAAGTATTAAGAGCAGGAGTCGGCCATTCGCCCCTCGAGCCTGCTCCGCCATTCAATAAGATCATGGCTGATCATCGACCTCAACTCCACTTTCCCGTCTGATCCCCATATCCCTCGAGTCCCCGAGAGTCCAAAAATCTATCGATCTCAGCCTTGAATATACTCAATGATTGAGCCTCCACAGCCCTCTGGGGCAGAGAATTCCAAAGATTCACCACCCTCCGAGTGAAGAAATTCCTCCTCATCTCAGTCCTAAATGGCCGACCCCTTACCCTGAGACTGTGACCCCTAGTTCTAGACTCCCCAGCCAGGGGGAAACAACCTCTCAGCATCTACCCTGTCAATCCCCCTCAGAATCTTATGTTTCAGTGAGATCACCTCTCATTCTTCTAAACCCCAGAGAGTATCGGCCCATTCTACACAATCTCTCCTCATAGGACAGCCCTCTCATCCCAGGAATCAATCTAGTGAACCTAGTAGGCCGTGCGGCCGACTCCTGCTCCTATATCTTATGTTCTTATGTTTGTCACAACTAATGTCAATTGGCTTCACCTAACTGAGGGAAAGGTTCTCGAGACAGTTAACCAAACCCTTATACGTCTTAGATATTAATGGCCCAGAAATTCGGGTCGGGGGCTTCCCGCGGGTGCAAGCCCCCGACCTGCACTTACCTAGCGCGCCGGCCGTTGAGCTGTGGGCTCCCGTGGGATTCCGATCCTGGGCCTCCTCCAACTGCCGGCGCGCAGTGCTTGCGTATCCCAGGGGCGCAGTTAGTTCGAAGCGTCCCCTGGGATCACGTGGGCCATGGAGAGCCAATGGTAGCAGGGAATGCTTCATTCATAAGTTTGACAGGAAGAGCTGTCAAACCTATAAATACTATAAGCCCCAAAACATCACTAAATCTTCGAATAATTTTTTTTTTAAATCACATTTTTAAAATAAACTATAAATTACATGAAATAACTATTTTAAACAATAATTTAAATTTTTGAAAAAATTAATTACATTTTCTAACGGGGCTAAAAATAAACTTACCTTTCTTTAAAGTATTTAAAAATAATAAACCTGTGGAAAAAATGTTTTAATTTTAATTAATTCACCACTTACCTTGTTAAAAGCAGGCCTTGCGACTGCTTTTTAAAAGTGTAACTGCTGGAGACTTACCCTCCCGGAGAATCCTGCAAAAAAACGTAAGTTCGATGCGCACGCGCTGCCTCTCCGGCGCACGCGTTCGAACTCTGAACCCCTTCGTTCAGGGGAACGGAAGTGCCGGTTTCCCGCGCATGCGCAGTGCATGCAGGAAACCGGCACTTCCATTGGGCCGACGGGTGAGTACCCCGTGCGTACTCACCCGTGGAGACCCGAAGTTCTGGGCCATGTCACCCTACAGGACACTGTGATCACTCATCCTGTTCTTCCTGAAGTTGAAACTTTTGACAGTAGGTGGAGGTCTTGCAATAGTTCTCTAGGGAATTGAGTGCTTCTCTAAAGTCACTCACTCGATGCCGTGAGATGTATTGCAACAACAGCAACTTGTATTTACATCATGCCTTTAACAGAGTAAAATGTCCCAAGGCGCTTCACGAAGTGTTTCAAGGCAACAACAAAAAATTGACACCGAGGCACATAAGGTTCACCAGATGGCAGGAATGACGTATGAGGAGAGATTGGGTCGATTGGGCTTATACTCGCTGGAGTTTAGAAGAATGAGAGGGGATCTCATTGAAACTTATAAAATTCTAACAGGACTAGACAGACTAGATGCAGGAAGGATGTTCCCGATGGTCGGGGAGTCCAGAACCAGGGGTCACAGTCTAAGGAAAAGGGGTAAGCCATTTAGGACTGAGATGAGGAGGAATTTCTTCACCCAGAGAGTTGTGAACCTGTGGAATTCTCCACCACAAAAGGCAGTTGAGGCCAATTCATTACATATATTCAAGAAGGAGTTAGATATATTTCTTAAGGCTAAAGGGATCAAGGGATATGGGGAGAAGGCAGGGACCGGGTACTGAATTTGGATGATCAGCCATGATCTCATTGAATGGCAGAGCAGGCTCGAGGGGCCGAATGGCCCACTCCTGCTACTATCTTCTATGTTTCTATGGGCGATGAAAATCGGGGATGCGTAAGAGGCCATTGTTGGAGGAGCGCAGATATCTCGGAGAGGGTTGTGGGGCTGGAGCAGGTTACAGAGATACGGAGGGTGCGAGGCCATGGAAGGATTTGAAAACAAGGATGAGAATTTTTAAATGGAGGCATTGCCGGACCGGGAGCCAGTGTAGGTCATCGAGCACAGGGGGTGATGGGTGAACGGGACTGGGTGCGAGTTAGGACACGGGGCAGTGAGCACAGGGGGTGATGGGTGAACGGGACTGGGTGCGAGTTAGGACACGGGGCAGTGAGCACAGGGGGTGATGGGTGAACGGGACTGGGTGCGAGTTAGGACACGGGGCAGTGAGCACAGGGGGTGATGGGTGAACGGGACTGGGTGTGAGTTAGGACACGGGGCAGTGAGCACAGGGGGTGATGGGTGAACGGGACTGGGTGTGAGTTAGGACACGGGGCAGTGAGCACAGGGGGTGATGGGTGAACGGGACTGGGTGTGAGTTAGGACACGGGGCAGTGAGCACAGGGGGTGATGGGTGAACGGGACTGGGTGTGAGTTAGGACACGGGGCAGTGAGCACAGGAGGTGATGGGTGAACGGGACTGGGTGTGAGTTAGGACACGGGGCAGTGAGCACAGGAGGTGATGGGTGAACGGGACTGGGTGTGTGTTAGGACACGGGGCAGTGAGCACAGGAGGTGATGGGTGAACGGGACTGGGTGTGAGTTAGGACACGGGGCAGTGAGCACAGGAGGTGATGGGTGAACGGGACTGGGTGTGAGTTAGGACACGGGGCAGTGAGCACAGGGGGTGATGGGTGAACGGGACTGGGTGTGAGTTAGGACACGGGGCAGTGAGCACAGGAGGTGATGGGTGAACGGGGTTGGGTGCGAGTTAGGACACGGGGCAGTGAGCACAGGGGGTGATGGGTGAACGGGACTGGGTGCGAGTTAGGACACGGGGCAGTGAGCACAGGGGGTGATGGGTGAACGGGACTGGGTGCGAGTTAGGACACGGGGCAGTGAGCACAGTGGGTGATGGGTGAACGGGACTTGGTGCGAGTTAGGACACGGGGCAGTGAGCACAGGGGGTGATGGGTGAACGGGACTGGGTGCGAGTTAGGACACGGGGCAGTGAGCACAGGGGGTGATGGGTGAACGGGACTTGGTGCGAGTTAGGACACGGGGCAGTGAGCACAGGGGGTGATGGGTGAACGGGACTGGGTGTGAGTTAGGACACGGGGCAGTGAGCACAGGGGGTGACGGGTGAACGGGACTGGGTGCGAGTTAGGACACGGGGCAGTGAGCACAGGGGGTGATGGGTGAACGGGACTGGGTGTGAGTTAGGACACGGGGCAGTGAGCACAGGAGGTGATGGGTGAACGGGACTGGGTGCGAGTTAGGACACGGGGCAGTGAGCACAGGGGGTGATGAGTGAACGGGACTGGGTGTGAGTTAGGACACGGGGCAGTGAGCACAGTGGGTGATGGGTGAACGGGACTGGGTGTGAGTTAGGACACGGGGCAGTGAGCACAGGGGTGATTGGTGAACGGGACTGGGTGTGAGTTAGGACACGGGGCAGTGAGCACAGGGGGTGATGGGTGAACGGGACTGGGTGTGAGTTAGGACACGGGGCAGTGAACACAGGGGGTGATGAGTGAACGGGACTGGGTGTGAGTTAGGACACGGGGCAGTGAGCACAGGGGGCGATGGGTGAACGGGACTGGGTGTGAGTTAGGACACGGGGCAGTGAGCACAGGGGGCGATGGGTGAACGGACTGGGTGTGAGTTAGGACACGGGGCAGTGAGCACAGGGGGTGATGGGTGAACGGGACTGGGTGTGAGTTAGGACACGGGGCAGTGAGCACAGGGGGTGATGGGTGAACGGGACTGGGTGTGAGTTAGGACACGGGGCAGTGAGCACAGTGGGTGATGGGTGAACGGGACTGGGTGTGAGTTAGGACACGGGGCAGTGAGCACAGGGCGTGATGGGTGAACGGGACTGGGTGTGAGTTAGGACATGGGGCAGTGAGCACAGGGGGCGATGGGTGAATGGGACTTGGTGCGAGTTAGGACACGGGGCAGTGAGCACAGGGGGTGATGGGTGAACGGGACTGGGTGTGAGTTAGGACACGGGGCAGTGAGCACAGGGGGTGATGGGTGAACGGGACTGGGTGTGAGTTAGGACACGGGGCAGTGAGCACAGGGGGTAATGGGTGAACGGGACTGGGTGTGAGTTAGGACACGGGGCAGTGAGCACAGGGGGTGATGGGTGAACGGGACTGGGTGTGAGTTAGGACACGGGGCAGTGAGCACAGGGGGTGATGGGTGAACGGGACTGGGTGTGAGTTAGGACACGGGGCAGTGAGCACAGGGGGTGATGGGTGAACGCGACTGGGTTTGAGTTGGACACGGGGCAGTGAGCACAGCGGGTGATGGGTGAACGGGACTGGGTGTGAGTTAGGACACGGGTCAGTGAGCACAGGGGGCAATGGGTGAACGGGACTGGGTGTGAGTTAGGACACGGGGCAGTGGGCACAAGGGGTGATGGGTGAACGGGACTGGGTGTGAGTTAGGACACGGGGCAGTGAGCACAGTGGGTGATGGGTGAACGGGACTGGGTTTGAGTTTGGACACGGGGCAGTGAGCACAGGGGGTGATGGGTGAACGGGACTGGGTGTGAGTTAGGATACGGGGCAGCGAGCACAGAGGGTGATGGGTGAACGGGACTGGGTGTGAGTTAGGACACGGGGCAGTGAGCACAGGGGGTGATGGGTGAACGGGACTGGGTGTGAGTTAGGACACGGGGTAGTGAGCACAGTGGGTGATGGGTGAACAGGACTGGGTGTGAGTTAGGACACGGGGCAGTGAGCACAGGGGGTGATGGGTGAACGGGACTGGGTGTGAGTTAGGACACGGGGCAGTGAGCACAGTGGGTGATGGGTGAACGGGACTGGGTGTGAGTTAGGACACGGGGCAGTGAGCACAGGGGGTGATGGGTAAACGGGACTGGGTGTGAGTTAGGACACGGGGCAGTGAGCACAGGGGGTGATGGGTGAACGGGACTGGGTGTGATTTAGGACACGGGGCAGTGAGCACAGGGGGTGATGGGTAAACGGGACTGGGTGTGAGTTAGGACACGGGGCAGTGAGCACAGGGGGTGACGGGTAAACGGGACTGGGTGTGAGTTAGGACACGGGGCAGCAGAGTTTTGGATGAGCTCAAGGTTCCAGAGGGTGGAAGGTGCGAGGCCGGCCAGGAGCGCACATAGAAAAGGAGAAAGGACTTATATTTCTACAGTGCCTTTCACAACCCTAGGGCATCCCAAAGTGTTCAACAGCCACAAAGTACCTTTGAAGTGTCGTCACTGTTGTAATGTTGGAAACGCGGCAGCCAATTTGCGCACAGCAAGCTCCCACAAACAGCAATGTGATAATTACAACAGTGACTACAAATCAAAAAGTACTTCAATAGCTGTAAAGCGATTTGAGACGTCCAGTGGTCGTGAAAGGCGCTATAGAAATTCAAGTTTTTCTTTCTTTCTGACCAGATAATCTGTTTTTAGTGATAATCGTTGAGCGATAAATATTGGCCCAGGACATCAGGGAGAACTCGCCTGTTTTTCATGGGATTTTTATGTCCGCCTGAGAGGATAGATGGGGCCTCGGTTTAAAGTCTCATCTGAAAGACGGCACCTCCGAATGTGCAGCGCTCCCTCAGTACTGCCCCTCCGACAGTGCAGCGCTCCCTCAGTACTGCCCCTCTGAATGTGCAGTGCTCCCTCAGTACTGCCCCTCCGACAGTGCGGCGCTCCCTCAGTACTGCCCCTCCGACAGTGCAGCGTTCCCTCAGTATTGCCCCTCCGACAGTGTAGCGCTCCCTCAGGACTGCCCCTCCAACAGTGCAGCGCTCCCTCAGTATTGCCCCTCCAACAGTGTAGCGCTCCCTCAGTACTGCCTCTCCGACAGTGCGGCGCTCCCTCAGTACTGCCCCTCCGACAGTGCAGCACTCCCTCAGTACTGCCCCTCCGACAGTGCAGCGCTCTCTCAGTACTGACCCTCCGACAGTGCAGCGTTCTCTCAGTACTGCCCCTCTGACAGTGTGGCGCTCCCTCAGTACTGCCCCTCGGACAGTGCAGCGCTCCCTCAGTACTGCCCCCTGACAGTGCAGCGCTTCCTCAGTGCTGACCCTCCGACAGTGCAACGCTCCCTCAGTACTGACCCTCCAACAGTGCAACGCTCCCTCAGTACTGCCCATCCGACAGTGCGGCACTCCCTCAGTACTGCCCCTCCGACAGTGCGGCACTCCCTCAGTACTGCTCCACCGACAGTGCAGCACTCCCTCAGTACTGCCCCTCCGACAGTGTAGCGCTCCCGTAGTACTGCCCCTCCGACAGTGTAGCGCTCCCTCAGTACTGCCCCTCCGACAGTGCAGTGCTCCCTCAGTACTGCCGCTCCGACAGTGCAGCGCTCCCTCAGTACTGCCCCTCCGACAGTGCAGCGCTCCCTCAGTACTGTCCCTCTGACAGTGCAGCGCTCCCTCAGTAGTGCCCCTCCGACAGTGCAGCACTCCCTCAGTACTGACCCTCCGACTGTGCGGAGCTCCCTCAATACTGCCCCTCCGACAGTGCAGTGCTCCCTCAGTACTGCCCCTCCGACAGTGCAGCACTCCCTCAGTACTGCCCCTCCGGCAGTGCGGCGCTCCCTCAGTACTGACCCTCCGACAGTGCGGCACTCCCTCAGTACTGCCCCACCGACAATGCGGCGCTCCCTCAGTACTGCCCCTCCGACAGTGCGGCAGTCCCTCAGTACTGCCCCTCTGAGAGTGCGGCGCTCCCTCAGTACTGCCCCTCCAACAGTGCGGTGCTCCCTCAGTACTGACCCTCCGACAGTGCGGCACTCCCTCAGTACTGCCCCTCTGACAGTGCGGCAGTCCCTCAGTACTGCCCCACCGACAGTGCGGCGCTCCCTCAGTACAGCCCCTCCTACAGTGCAGCGCTCCCTCAGTGCAGCCCCTCCTACAGTGCAGCGCTCCCTCAGTACAGCCCCTCCGACAGTGCAGCGCTCCCTCAGTACTGCACTGGGAGTGTCGGCCTGGATTTTGTTCTCATGTCTCTGGGATGGAACTCGAACCCATGACCTTCTGACTCAGAGGTAAAAGGAGCTGTGGGGCCTGCAGTTTGTCACAACTAACGTCAAGTGGCCTCAACTAACTGTGGGAAATGTTCCTGAGACAGTTAATCAAACACTCGTTTTGTTGGGTGTCGCGATCCGTTAGCCTGTTCTTCCTGATGTTGAAACTTTTGACAGTAACTCTTGCAATAGGTCTCCAGGGATCTGAGTGTAGCACTTCATTCCCTCTCTCGATGCCATGAGATGTATAATGGCATCGTTTTTAATTCTCTCTTGGGATGTCAGCATTGCTGGCAGGTTTTCTTCCCTACAGGAACGTTGGTGAACCAGTTGGGTTTTTTCGACAATCCAACAGCTTTATGGTCACTTTTACTGAGACCAGCTTTTTATTTCCAGATTTTTAAAAACTGACTTCAAATTCTCAAACTGATGTGGTGAGATTTGGACTTTTGGAAACTCTTACCATTCAATGGTCTGTGCTTGATGTGGGAGGTGCCTCAATATTAACAAGTAGAATAAATTTCATTCTCCAGCTTAAAGTAAGCCCAGTTGGAAGCAGCCCTTTCCAAATATTTTTTAAATGGTGAGAAACTTTCAAATATTGGTGTTCAGAGAGATTTAGGTGTCCTCGTGCAAGAAACACAGAAAGTTAGCATGCAGGTACAGCAAGCAATAAGGAAGGGAAATGGCATGTTGGCCTTTATTGCAAGGGGGTTGGAGTATAAGAGTGAGGAAGTCTTGCTCCAATTGTACAGGGCCTTGGTGAGACCACGCCTGGAGTACTGTGCACAGTTTTGGTCTCCTTATCTAAGGAGGGATATACTTGCCTTGGAGGCGGTGCAACGAAGGTTCACTAGATTGATTCCTGGGGTGAGAGGGCTGTCCTATGAGGAGAGATTGTGTAGAATGGGCCGATACTCTCTGGGGTTTAGAAGAATGAGAGGTGATCTCACTGAAACATAAGATTCTGAGGGGGATTGACAGGGTAGATGCTGAGAGGTTGTTTCCCCCTGGCTGGGGAGTCTAGAACTAGGGGTCACAGTCTCAGGATAAGGGGTTGGCCATTTAAGACTGAGATGAGGAGGAATTTCTTCACTCAGAGGGTTGTGAATCTTTGGAATTCTCTGCCCCAGAGGGCTGTGGATGCTGAGTCTTGGAATATATTCCAGGCTGAGATCGATAGATTTTTGGACTCTCGGGGAATCAAGGGATATGGAGATCGGGCGGGAAAGTGGAGTTGAGGTCGATGATCAGCCATGATCTTATTGAATGGCGGAGCAGGCCCGAGGGGCCGTATGGCCTACTCCTGCTCTTATTTCTTATAGGCCTAGAAATTGGCCTGAGGCGCCCAAGCGGTGCAAAGTTCGCCTGGGCGCTGGAATTTGCGCCGCGATCGCCTCATTAGCGATCGCCGCAAATTCAGTTGAAGTGCCCCTAGAGGGAGACGGGGCGCGGCTCAAGGCGCTCCGCGTCCCTCTTAGGGCGCTGAAACTGAATATCGCAGCGCAACGTGCCGCAGCATCACACGCTGCGGCACGGCATGCTGCGGTACTGCAGGCCTTTCTCCCACTGTTAAGGGGGAGGGGCCTGCAACAGTGCGATCCCTGCTCGTGAGTGCCGGCAAATGAGCCCAGCACCAAGGAGCAGTGCCGGGCTCTCGGGAAACAGCCGTCAATGCCGCGGGGCGGGGGGGAGGGGTTAGGAGGCCGGGGACGGAGGTGCTGGCAGGCGGCCGCCGAAAAAGGCGGCCGCCCCGCAGCTCCACCTTAACTTGCACCGCTGCCGGCACAGTAAGGCCCCGTGAACCGGGCGCGGGTAGCAAACGGCGCAACTGCGCCGTTCGCGACCAAATATCGCGAACGGGGCACAAATGGGGCACTGCGTACACCGATGACGTCATCGGTGGCGGCGCAGCACAAATGGCTAACGCCACCATTAGTGCCCCTGCTGAATATCGCGGGAGGCACAGCCAGTGGCACTACAGCCAGTGACTGCCTCTTTAGGCGCTAAGAGGTGGCGCTACTCACCCAATTTTTCCCCCATATTCTTTTATGTCCAGGCCTCTGGGTTACTAGTTAAATAACAGACCCTCGACACTTCCGTACTCTCTCCAGCACTGCATTGTTGCACTGTTCAAGGTGCAGTCTGGGTCAGATTGTCTCAGGTACTGGTCATTCTCACTCTTCGGTCAATGGTTTCAGGTTCAATCCTCGCTCCTGGAGTGGGAGATCAAGGAGCAGATTTTACAATTTAGCAGATAATATTGAGATTTTAAAAATCAGGAGAAAAGTTCATACAGCTCAATAACCACACTCCTCCCCCAGCCCATGTACACTCTCCCCTATCATGGACTCTACCCACCCATTTAATCTCCTCCCCCAGCCCATGTACACTCTCCCCTATCATGGACTCTACTCACCCATTTAATCTCCTCCCCCAGCCCATGTACACTCTCCCCTATCATGGAGTCTACCCACCCATTTAATCTCCTCCCACAGCCCATGTACACTCTCCCCTATCATGGACTCTACCCACCCAATTAATCTCCTCCCACAGCCCATGTACACTCTCCCCTATCATGGACTCTACCCACCCATTTAATCTCCTCCCACAGCCCATGTACACTCTCCCCTATCGTGGACTCTACCCACCCATTTAATCTCCTCCCACAGCCCATGTACACTCTCCCCCATCATGGACTCTACCCACCCATTGAATCTCCTCCCACAGCCCATGTACACTCTCCCCTATCGTGGACTCTACCCACCCATTTAATCTCCTCCCACAGCCCGTGTACACTCTCCCCTATCACAGACTCTTACCACTCATTTAATCTCCTCCCACAGCCCATGTACACTCTCCCCTATCACAGACTCTACCCACTCATTTAATCTCCTCCCACAGCCCATGTACACTCTCCCCTATCATGGACTCTACCCACTCATTTAATCTCCTCCCACAGCCAATGTACACTCTCCCCTATCATGGACTCTACCCACCCATTTAATCTCCTCCCACAGCCTATGTAAACTCTCCCCTATCACAGACTCTACCCACCCATTTAATCTCCTCCCACAGCCCATGTACACTCTCCCCTATCATGGACTCTACCCACCCATTTATTTTCCTCCCACAGCCCATGTACACTCTCCCCTATCATGGATTCTACCCACCCATTTAATCTCCTCCCACAGCCCATGTACACTCTCCCCTATCATGGACCCTACCTACTCATCCAATCTCCTCCCACAGCCCATGTACACTCTCCCCTATCATGGACTCCACCCACCCATTCAATCTCCTCCCACAGCCCATGTACACTCTCCCCTATCACGGACTCGACCCATTCATTTAATCTCCTCCCACAGCCCATGTACACTCTCCCCTATCATGGACTCTACCCACCCCTTTAATCTCCTCCCACAGCCCCTGTACACTCTCCCCTATCATGGACTCTACCCACCCATTTAATCTCCTCCCACAGCCCCTGTACACTCTCCCCTATCATGGACTCCACCCACCCATTTAATCTCCTCCCACAGCCCATGTACACTCTCCCCTATCATGGACTCTACCCACCCATTTAATCTCCTCCCACAGCCCCTGTACACTCTCCCCTATCATGGACTCTCCCCACCCATTTAATCTCCTCCCACAGCCCATGTACACTCTCCCCTATCATGGACTCTACACACCCATTTAATCTCCTCCCACAGCCTATGTAAACTCTCCCCTATCACAGACTCTACCCACCCATTTAATCTCCTCCCACAGCCCATGTACACTCTCCCCTATCATGGACTCTACCCACTCATTTAATCTCCTCCCACAGCCAATGTACACTCTCCCCTATCATGGACTCTACCCACCCATTTAATCTCCTCCCACAGCCGATGTAAACTCTCCCCTATCACAGACTCTACCCACCCATTTAATCTCCTCCCACAGCCCATGTACACTCTCCCCTATCATGGACTCTACCCACCCATTTATTTTCCTCCCACAGCCCATGTACACTCTCCCCTATCATGGACTCTACCCACCCATTTAATCTCCTCCCACAGCCCATGTACACTCTCCCCTATCATGGACTCTACCAACCCATTTAATCTCCTCCCACAGCCCATGTACACTCTCCCCTATCATGGACTCTGCCCACCCATTTAATCTCCTCCCACAGCCCATGTACACTCTCCCCTATCATGGACTCTCCCCACCCATTTAATCTCCTCTCACAGCCCATGTACACTCTCCCATATCATGGACTCTCCCCACCCATTTAATCTCCTCCCACAGCCCATGTACACTCTCCCCTATCATGGACTCTACCCACCCATTTAATCTCCTCCCACAGCCCATGTACACTCTCCCCTATCATGGACTCTCCCCACCCATTTAATCTCCTCCCACAGCCCATGTACACTCTTCCCTATCATGGACTCTACCCACCCATTTAATCTCCTCCCACAGCCCATGTACACTCTCCCCTACCATGGACTCTACCCGCCCATTTAATCTGCTCACACAGCCCATGTACACTCTCCCCTATCACGGACTCTACCCACCCATTTAATCTCCTCCCACAGCCCATGTACACTCTCCCCTATCATGGACTCTACCCACCCATTTAATCTCCTCCCACAGCCCATGTACACTCTACCCTATCACAGACCCTACCCACCCATTTAATCTCCTCCCACAGCCCATGTACACTCTCCCCTATCACGGACTCTACCCACCCATTTTCTCTCCTCCCACAGCCCATGTACACTCTCCCCTATCACGGACTCTACCCACCCATTTTCTCTCCTCCCACAGCCCATGTACACTCTCCCCTATCACGGACTCTACCCACCCATTTAATCTTCTCCCACAGCCCATGTACACTCTCCCCTATCACGGACTCTACCCACCCATTTAATCTCCTCCCACAGCCCATGTACACTCTCCCCTATCATGGACTCTCCCCACCCATTTAATCTCCTCCCACAGCCCATGTACACTCTCCCCTATCATGGACTCTCCCCACACATTTAATCTCCCCCCACAGCCCGTGTACACTCTCCCCTATCACAGACTCTACCCACCCATTTAATCTCCTCCCACAGCCCATGTACACTCTCCCCTATCACGGACTCTACCCACCCATTTTCTCTCCTCCCACAGCCCATGTACACTCTCCCCTATCACGGACTCTACCCACCCATTTAATCTCCTCCCACAGCCCATGTACACTCTCCCCTATCACGGACTCTACCCACCCATTTAATCTCCTCCCACAGCCCATGTACACTCTCCCCTATCATGGACTCTCCCCACCCATTTAATCTCCTCCCACAGCCCATGTACACTCTCCCCTATCATGGACTCTCCCCACACATTTAATCTCCCCCCACAGCCCGTGTACACTCTCCCCTATCACAGACTCTACCCACCCATTTAATCTCCTCCCACAGCCCATGTACACTCTCCCCTGTCACGGACTCGACCCACCCATTTAATCTCCTCCCACAGCCCATGTACACTCTCCCCTATCACAGACTCTACCCACCCATTTAATCTCCTCCCACAGCCCATGTACACTCTCCCCTATCACAGACTCTACCCACCCATTTAATCTCCTCCCACAGCCCATGTGCACTCTCCCCTATCACAGACTCTACTCACCCATTTAATCTCCTCCCACAGCCCACGTACACTCTCCCCTATCATGGACTCTCCCCACCCATTTAATCTCCTCCCACAGCCCAGGTACACTCTCCCCTATCATGGACTCTACCCTCCCATTTAATCTCCTCCCACAGCCCAGGTACACTCTCCCCTATCATGGACTCTACCCACCCATTCAATCTCCCCCCACAGCCCATGTACACTCTCCCCTATCATGGACTCTACCCACCCATTTAATCTCCTCCCACAGCCCATGTACACTCTCCCCTATCACAGACTCTACCCACCCATTTAATCTCCTCCCACAGCCCATGTACACTCTCCCCTATCACAGACTCTACCCACCCATTTAATCTCCTCCCACAGCCCAGGTACACTCTCCCCTATCATGGACTCTACCCACCCATTCAATCTCCCCCCACAGCCCATGTACACTCTCCCCTATCATGGACTCTACCCACCCATTTAATCTCCTCCCACAGCCCAGGTACACTCTCCCCTATCATGGACTCTACCCACCCATTCAATCTCCCCCCACAGCCCATGTACACTCTCCCCTATCATGGACTCTACCCACCCATTTAATCTCCTCCCACAGCCCAGGTACACTCTCCCCTATCATGGACTCTACCCACCCATTTAACCTCCTCCCACAGCCCATGTACAGTCTCCCCTATCAGGGACTCTCCCCACCCATTTAATCTCCTCCCAGAGCCCAGGTACTCTCTCCCCTATCATGGACTCTTCCCACCCATTTAATCTCCTCCCACAGTCCATGTACACTCTCCCCTATCAGAGACTCTCCCCACCCATTCAATCTCCTCCCACAGCCCATGTACACTCTCCCCTATCACGGACTCTACCCACTCATTTAATATCCTCCCACAGCCCATGTACACTCTCCCCTATCATGGACTCTACCCACCCATTTAATCTCCTCCCACAGCCCCTGTACACTCTCCCCTATCATGGACTCGACCCACCCATTTAATCTCCTCCCACAGCCCATGTACACTCTCCCCTATCATGGACTCCACCCACCCATTTAATCTCCTCCCACAGCCCCTGTACACTCTCCCCTATCATGGACTCTACCCACCCATTTAATCTCCTCCCACAGCCCCTGTACACTCTCCCCTATCATGGACTCTACCCACCCATTTAATCTCCTCCCACAGCCCCTGTACACTCTCCCCTATCATGGACTCTACCCACCCATTTAATCTCCTCCCACAGCCCATGTACACTCTCCCCTATCATGGACTCTACCCACCCATTTAATCTCCTCCCACAGCCCATGTACACTCTCCCCGATCATGGACTCTACCCACCCATTTAATCTCCTCCCACAGCCCGTGTACACTCTCCCCTATCATCGACTCTCCCCACCCATTTAATCTCCTCCCACAGCCCATGTACACTCTCCCCTATCATGGACTCTACCCACCCATTTAATCTCCTCCCACAGCCCATGTACACTCTCCCCTATCATGGACTCTACCCACCCATTTAATCTCCTCCCACAGCCCATGTACACTCTCCCCTATCATGGACTCTCCCCACCCATTTAATCTCCTCCCACAGACCATGTACACTCTCCCCTATCATGGAGTCTACCCACCCATTTAATCTCCTCCCACAGCCCATGTACACTCTCCCCTATCATGGACTCTACCCACCCAATTAATCTCCTCCCACAGCCCATGTACACTCTCCCCTATCATGGACTCTACCCACCCATTTAATCTCCTCCCACAGCCCATGTACACTCTCCCCTATCGTGGACTCGACCCACCCATTTAATCTCCTCCCACAGCCCATGTACACTCTCCCCCATCATGGACTCTACCCACCCATTGAATCTCCTCCCACAGCCCATGTACACTCTCCCCTATCGTGGACTCTACCCACCCATTTAATCTCCTCCCACAGCCCGTGTACACTCTCCCCTATCACAGACTCTACCCACTCATTTAATCTCCTCCCACAGCCCATGTACACTCTCCCCTATCACAGACTCTACCCACTCATTTAATCTCCTCCCACAGCCCATGTACACTCTCCCCTATCATGGACTCTACCCACTCATTTAATCTCCTCCCACAGCCAATGTACACTCTCCCCTATCATGGACCCTACCTACTCATCCAATCTCCTCCCACAGCCCATGTACACTCTCCCTTACATGGACTCCACCCACCCATTCAATCTCCTCCCACAGCCCATGTACACTCTCCCCTATCACGGACTCGACCCATTCATTTAATCTTCTCCCACAGCCCATGTACACTCTCCCCTTTCATGGACTCTACCCACCCCTTTAATCTCCTCCCACAGCCCCTGTACACTCTCCCCTATCATGGACTCTAACTACCCATTTAATCTCCTCCCACAGCCCATGTACACTCTCCCCTATCATGGACTCTACACACCCATTTAATCTCCTCCCACAGCCCATGTACACTCTCCCCTATCATGGACTCTACCCACCCATTTAATCTCCTCCCACAGCCCCTGTACACTCTCCCCTATCATGGACTCTACCCACCCATTTAATCTCCTCCCACAGCCCCTGTACACTCTCCCCTATCATGGACTCCATCCACCCATTTAATCTCCTCCCACAGCCCATGTACACTCTCCCCTATCATGGACTCTACCCACCCATTTAATCTCCTCCCACAGCCCCTGTACACTCTCCCCTATCATGGACTCTACCCACCCATTTAATCTCCTCCCACAGCCCCTGTACACTCTCCCCTATCATGGACTCTCCCCACCCATTTAATCTCCTCCCACAGCCCATGTACACTCTCCCCTATCATGGACTCTACCCACCCATTTAATCTCCTCCCACAGCCCGTGTACACTCTCCCCTATCATCGACTCTCCCCACCCATTTAATCTCCTCCCACAGCCCATGTACACTCTCCCCTATCACGGACTCTACCCACCCATTTAATCTCCTCCCACAGCCCATGTACACTCTCCCCTATCATGGACTCTACCCACCCATTTAATCTCCTCCCACAGCCCATGTACACTCTCCCCTATCATGGACTCTACCCACCCATTTAATCTCCTCCCACAGCCCATGTACACTCTCCCCTATCATGGACTCTCCCCACCCATTTAATCTCCTCCCACAGCCCATGTACACTTGCCCCTATCATGGACTCTCCCCACCCATTTAATCTCCTCCCACAGCCCATGTACACTCTCCCCTATCATGGACTCTACCCACCCATTTAATCTCCTCCCACAGCCCATGTACACTCTCCCCTATCATGGACTCTCCCCACCCATTTAATCTCCTCCCACAGCCCATGTACACTCTCCCCTATCATGGACTCTACCCACCCATTTAATCTCCTCCCACAGCCCATGTACACTCTCCCCTACCATGGACTCTACCCACCCATTTAATCTCCTCCCACAGCCCATGTACACTCTCCCCTATCACGGACTCTACCAACCCATTTAATCTCCTCCCACAGCCCATGTACACTCTCCCCTATCATGGACTCTACCCACCCATTTAATCCCCTCCCACAGCCCATGTACACTCTCCCCTATCACAGGCCCTACCCACCCATTTAATCTCCTCCCACAGCCCATGTACACTCTCCCCTATCACGGACTCTACCCACCCATTTAATCTCCTCCCACAGCCCATGTACACTCTCCCCTATCATGGACTCTACCCACCCATTTAATCTCCTCCCACAGCCCATGTACACTCTCCCCTATCACAGACTCTACCCACTCATTTAATCTCCTCCCACAGCCCATGGACACTCTCCCCTATCATGGACTCTACCCACTCATTTAATCTCCTCCCACAGCCCATGTACACTCTCCCCTATCATGGACTCTACCCACCCATTTAATCTCCTCCCACAGCCCATGTACACTCTCCCCTATCACAGACTCTACCCACCCATTTAATCTCCTCCCACAGCCCATGTACACTCTCCCCTATCATGGACTCTACCCACCCATTTAATCTCCTCCCACAGCCCATGTGCACTCTCCCCAATCATGGACTCCACCTACCCATTCAATCTCCTCCCACAGCCCATGTACACTCTCCCCTATCACGGACTCTACCCACTCATTTAATATCCTCCCACAGCCCATGTACACTCTCCCCTATCATGGACTCTACCCACCCATTTAATCTCCTCCCACAGCCCCAGTACACTCTCCCCTATCATGGACTCGACCCACCCATTTAATCTCCTCCCACAGCCCATGTACACTCTCCCCTATCATGGACTCCACCCACCCATTTAATCTCCTCCCACAGCCCCTGTACACTCTCCCCTATCATGGACTCTACCCACCCATTTAATCTCCTCCCACAGCCCCTGTACACTCTCCCCTATCATGGACTCTACCCACCCATTTAATCTCCTCCCACAGCCCCTGTACACTCTCCCCTATCACGGACTCTACCCACCCATTTTATCTCCTCCCACAGCCCATGGACACTCTCCCCTATCATGGACTCTACCCACCCATTTAATCTCCTCCCACAGCCCATGTACACTCTCCCCGATCATGGACTCTACCCACCCATTTAATCTCCTCCCACAGCCCGTGTACACTCTCCCCTATCATCGACTCTCCCCACCCATTTAATCTCCTCCCACAGCCCATGTACACTCTCCCCTATCATGGACTCTACCCACCCATTTAATCTCCTCCCACAGCCCATGTACACTCTCCCCTATCATGGACTCTACCCACCCATTTAATCTCCTCCCACAGCCCATGTACACTCTCCCCTATCATGGACACTCCCCACCCATTTAATCTCCTCCCACAGCCCATGTACACTCTCGCCTATCATGGACTCTCCCCACCCATTTAATCTCCTCCCACAGCCCATGTACACTCTCCCCTATCATGGACTCTACCCACCCATTTAATCTCCTCCCACAGCCCATGTACACTCTCCCCTATCATGGACTCTCCCCACCCATTGAATCTCCTCCCACAGCCCATGTACACTCTCCCCTATCATGGACTCTACCCACCCATTTAATCTCCTCCCACAGCCCATGTACACTCTCCCCTACCATGGACTCTACCCACCCATTTAATCTCCTCCCACAGCCCATGTACACTCTCCCCTATCACAGACTCTACCCATCCATTTAATCTCATCCCACAGCCCATGTACACTCTGCCCTATCATGGACTCTACCCACCCATTTAATCTCCTCCCACAGCCCATGTACACTCTCCCCTATCATGGACTCTACCCACCCATTTAATCTCCTCCCACAGCGATGTACACTCTCCCCTATCTTGGACTCTACCCACCCATTTAATCTCCTCCCACAGCCCATGTACACTCTCCCCTATCATGGACTCTCCCCACCCATTTAATCTCCTCCCACAGCCCATGTACACTCTCCCCTATCATGGACTCTCCCCACACATTTAATCTCCTCCCACAGCCCATGTACACTCTCCCCTATCATGGACTCTCCCCACCCATTTAATCTCCTCCCACAGCCCATGTACACTCTCCCCTATCATGGACTCTCCCCACACATTTAATCTCCCCCCACAGCCCGTGTACACTCTCCCCTATCACAGACTCTACCCACCCATTTAATCTCCTCCCACAGCCCATGTACACTCTCCCCTATCATGGACTCTACCCACCCATTTAATCTACTCCCACAGCCCCTGTACACTCTCCCCTATCATGGACTCTCCCCACCCATTTAATCTCCTCCCACAGCCCATGTACACTCTCCCCTATCATGGACTCTACCCACCCATTTAATCTCCTCCCACAGCCCATGGACACTCTCCCCTATCATGGACTCTACCCACCCATTTAATCTCCCCCCACAGCCCATGTACACTCTCCCCTATCATGGACTCTACCAACCCATTTAATCTCCTCCCACAGCCCATGTACACTCTCCCCTATCATGGACTCTGCCCACCCATTTAATCTCCTCCCACAGCCCATGTACACTCTCCCCTATCATGGACTCTACCCACCCATTTAATCTCCTCCCACAGTCCATGTACACTCTCCCCTATCATGGACTCTCCCCACCCATTTAATCTCCTCCCACAGCCCATGTACACTCTTCCCTATCATGGACTCTACCCACCCATTTAATCTCCTCCCACAGCCCATGTACACTCTCCCCTACCATGGACTCTACCCACCCATTTAATCTGCTCCCACAGCCCATGTACACTCTCCCCTATCACGGACTCTACCCACCCATTTAATCTCCTCCCACAGCCCATGTACACTCTCCCCTATCATGGACTCTACCCACCCATTTAATCTCCTCCCACAGCCCATGTACACTCTACCCTATCACAGACCCTACCCACCCATTTAATCTCCTCCCACAGCCCATGTACACTCTCCCCTATCACGGACTCTACCCACCCATTTACTCTCCTCCCACAGCCCATGTACACTCTCCCCTATCACGGACTCTACCCACCCATTTAATCTCCTCCCACAGCCCATGTACACTCTCCCCTATCACGGACTCTACCCACCCATTTAATCTCCTCCCACAGCCCATGTACACTCTCCCCTATCATGGACTCTCCCCACCCATTTAATCTCCTCCCACAGCCCATGTACACTCTCCCCTATCATGGACTCTCCCCACACATTTAATCACCCCCCACAGCCCGTGTACACTCTCCCCTGTCACAGACTCTACCCACCCATTTAATCTCCTCCCACAGCCCATGTACACTCTCCCCTATCATGGACTCTACCCACCCATTTAATCTCCTCCCACAGCCCATGTACACTCTCCCCTATCACAGACTCTACCCACCCATTTAATCTCCTCCCACAGCCCATGTACACTCTCCCCTATCACAGACTCTACCCACCCATTTAATCTCCTCCCACAGCCCATGTGCACTCTCCCCTATCACAGACTCTACTCACCCATTTAATCTCCTCCCACAGCCCACGTACACTCTCCCCTATCATGGACTCTCCCCACCCATTTAATCTCCTCCCACAGCCCAGGTACACTCTCCCCTATCATGGACTCTACCCTCCCATTTAATCTCCTCCCACAGCCCAGGTACACTCTCCCCTATCATGGACTCTACCCACCCATTCAATCTCCCCCCACAGCCCATGTACACTCTCCCCTATCATGGACTCTACCCACCCATTTAATCTCCTCCCACAGCCCATGTACACTCTCCCCTATCACAGACTCTACTCACCCATTTAATCTCCTCCCACAGCCCATGTACACTCTCCCCTATCACAGACTCTACCCACCCATTTAATCTCCTCCCACAGCCCAGGTACACTCTCCCCTATCATGGACTCTACCCACCCATTCAATCTCCCCCCACAGCCCATGTACACTCTCCCCTATCATGGACTCTACCCACCCATTTAATCTCCTCCCACAGCCCAGGTACACTCTCCCCTATCATGGACTCTACCCACCCATTCAATCTCCCCCCACAGCCCATGTACACTCTCCCCTATCATGGACTCTACCCACCCATTTAACCTCCTCCCACAGCCCATGTACAGTCTCCCCTATCAGGGACTCTCCCCACCCATTTAATCTCCTCCCACAGCCCAGGTACTCTCTCCCCTATCATGGACTCTCCCCACCCATTTAATCTCCTCCCACAGTCCATGTACACTCTCCCCTATCAGAGACTCTCCCCACCCATTTAATCTCCTCCCACAGCCCAGGTACACTCTCCCCTATCATGGACTCTCCCCACCCATTTAATCTCCTCCCACAGCCCATGTGCACTCTCCCCTATCACAGACTCTACCCACCCATTTAATCTCCTCCCACAGCCCATGTACACTCTCCCCTATCACAGACTCTACCCACCCATTTAATCTCCTCCCACAGCCCAGGTACACTCTCCCCTATCATGGACTCTACCCACCCATTCAATCTCCCCCCACAGCCCATGTACACTCTCCCCTATCATGGACTCTACCCACCCATTTAATCTCCTCCCACAGCCCAGGTACACTCTCCCCTATCATGGACTCTACCCACCCATTCAATCTCCCCCCACAGCCCATGTACACTCTCCCCTACCATGGACTCTACCCACCCATTTAATCTCCTCCCACAGCCCAGGTACACTCTCCCCTATCATGGACTCTACCCACCCATTTAACCTCCTCCCACAGCCCATGTACACTCTCCCCTATCAGGGACTCTCCCCACCCATTTAATCTCCTCCCACAGCCCAGGTACTCTCTCCCCTATCATGGACTCTCCCCACCCATTTAATCTCCTCCCACAGTCCATGTACACTCTCCCCTATCATGGACTCTCCCCACCCATTTAATCTCCTCCCACAGCCCATGTACACTCTTCCCTATCACAGACTCTACCTGTAGTGTATGTACCCATCTACCTTTAAGGGAACTATTGAATGTGACCGTTCACCTTTAAGAGAACTACTTTAGGTGTGGCACTATTTGTTTGGCTTCTGTATACTGTAATACCGATAGTGACCACACCAGTATATAAGTGTTGTGGCAGGATTGCTGGGGCAGATTCGCCCGGACCTTCGAATAGTAAAGACCTGTTTGTTTGTTCCTTCTGAAGTCTGTGTATTTATTAACTGCACAACCCACAGACTTTACAGTGGCGACGAGTCCGATCGTACCCTGCGGCAAGATTACCAAAAGCAACGAAGAGCGTCGAAGAGAGACAACCGCCCTCGTCGTGCTACCAAACGAAAACACGAGGCTGCAACAACAGAAAGCAGGAAGACTAACAACAAAAGCTGTATCAGCAACAGGCACTGACTACCCTTCTGCCACGGTGCGGAGTGAGCCGACCAGCAAGAAACAAGGCGTCCGAAGAGACTGTGAGTAGGGGAAGGTGTAGAAGTATCCGGAGGATAAGGGCAGAGCACTCGACCTCGGTCGAGGGGGAGCTGTGCCGACCAAAAGTCGGGTCCAACGGCGTCGGGTGACAGCCGGACCGCGATCGGCGGGAAAAATCCGGGCAGCGACCGCAGCCACGAAGCGCTGAGCCTGCGAGTAGGCGCGGGAAGAGAAACCCAGCCGCAGCCGGGGAGGGGAACACCGGTCTGCGAGAGGGCTGGGGAGGCGAACGGGAACCGTGCGGGTGAGAGCCGGGTGCGGAGAGAGAGACTGTGAGGAGCCAGTCCAGCGGCTGAGCTGTTCTCCACCAACGGGGTACTCAGAGCCGGCAAAACCGAACGTGCGGGAGTGGGTGAGAGACACAGCCGAAAACGGGGTGAGAGACTGCGCGAGAGCCAGTCCAGCGGCTGAGCTGTTCTCCACCAACGGGGTACCCAGGGCCGGTAACACCGAACGTGCGGGCGAGAGAGCGACAGAGCCGGGTACGGAGAGAGAGACTGCGCGAGAGCCAGTCCAGCGGCTGAACTGTCCTCCGTTAACGGGGTGTACCCAGCGCCGGTAGAACCGTGCGGGCGGGAGGAAAAGACATAGCCGAGTAAGGGGAGCTGTGCGGTAGCCAGCCAGCGGCTGAACCTGTCCGCTGTGGGGGGAAGCGTACCCCTTCCACCGGGAAGAAACGCGGGAAGCCGCCATTAGGCGGAGAAGACGCCAGAAGCGGGAAACCGCCATTGAAGTGGGCGGGGCGAGAAAGGAAGAGCGGGAAACCGCCATTTTCGCGGGAAAACCGCCATCTTGATTGACATACCGCCATTGAAGTGGGCGGGGAGAGAAAGGAAGAGCGGGAAACCGCCATATTCGCAGGAAAACCGCCATCTTAGAAATAAACAAATAAATAAGAATACTTAAAGAAATACTGGTGCTGCTCCCAAGGGAAGAAAGATGCCTAAGCGAGGGAATATTAATGATTTTAATTCTGAGATAGAAGACTGGGCCACGTACGTGGAACGCATCAAGATCTATTGTGAAGCCAACAAAATAGAGGAAGACGACAAGGCGATAACATTATTAAACTCGATGGGCGCAAAGACATACGGGCTCTTGAAGGATTTACTAGCACCAGCTAAACCGGCGGATCAGTCTTTTGAAGAGATTGTGGTTGTTCTGAAGGACCACTTGAACCCCACACCGTTGATGTTGGCTGAACGATTCAAATTCTATGCAAGAACGCAACGGAAAGACAAAAACAACGCAGAATACTTGGTCGAACTGCGTAGGCTAGCGAAATACTGCCAGTTCGGAGGGAATCTGACAGAGGCACTGCGAGACAAGTTCGTAGGCGGATTGTCCAAGGAAGAGACGCAAAAGCGCCTACTAGAAGAGAACGACCTTACACTTGACAGGGCTGTCCTTATAGCCGCATCACACGAAGCCGCAGCGAAAGGAACGGCGGAAATGCAACTAAAGGCGGCGGCGCTCGGGGTGGACCAAATTACCTCGAGTACAACAAAATGCTATCGTTGTGGGAAGACAACACATGACCAGAATCAATGCTGGTTTAAGAACCAAGAATGTAGGAAATGTGGCAAACTGGGTCACATCGCTAAGGTATGCCGGTCAGGGAAGAAGACCAACAACCAAAGGAAGCCATCACAAGAAAAGTACAACAAGGTATACAAGGGGGCTGAGAAGAGTTCAGACGAACAGAATCCAGACTCAGATCCAAACGGCCAGGAGCTGGGTAGTCTGAGTATCCACCATGTGAGTAAGGAAGCTGACCTACAAACTATCTGGGTCATGCTAAAAATAGCTGGAGTCCAAGTGAAAATGGAGTTGGACACTGGATCAGCTGTATCAGTCATAAATCGAGGGGATTACCACCGGCTATTCTCACACATACCCTTAAGAGATACCAAGTTCGTATTGCAGACATACACGGGGCATAAAGTATACCCCATGGGAAAAATAAGAGTCAAGGTGAGAGATAGGGGTAAAGAACACCCAAGAATGAACTTGTATGTACTGCATGAGGGAGGACCATCACTTCTAGGACGGGAGTGGATCAAGAAAATAGACATGGAATGGCACTACCTACAAGCAATGACGAGTGAGGACTCGGTGCAGACAAGCAGCTCAGACTCTGAGCCGGAAGACGATAAGTCCAGCCCACGTATGAAAAACAAGGTTAACATGAACTCACTGACTAAGGTTGGAAAAACGATGGCGTGCATAAAGACAGAGAATTCTGAGTCTGTTCAAGTCACAGACATATGCATTACGGAGGAACACCGAGCTCGAACTCAACGTTATTTCAAAGTACGACAACAATTCGAACAATTAAGTTACCGTCTCGTACAAGAGATGAAAACAATGAAAAAGCTCTATGACACCGAATGGGAGAGTCTGGAAAGACAACAGAACCTGCTGGCTCAAGCAGAGAGCGACCATAGAGCCATCGTGACCAATTACCGATCACACCTCCCTTATGATGTTCAGGAGTTAGAATATTTGCATGATCTAGAGATACAGCATAAAGGCAAACCACGCTACACTGAGGATTTTGTTCTGCAATTGGAGACGGAGCTAGTGCAGGCAAGGTTAAGAGAAGCTGAATCGCAGTGTGCACTTAAAGAGATGCAGAAAAAAATCTTGGACATGGAAAAGAGAAACGCTTCTTTACCTGATGCGAATAATGTGGCCATGTTGCAAGAGGAGCTTATCACTCAGTTAAATGAAAATAAAGGGAAAATGGCTGAGATAGACTGCAAGAATAAAGAAGATTTGATGGCAGTGAGACTTCAAGAGGCAGATAGCATAGCAGCCTTGGCTGAACTCCAACAGGAAATTGCGAAAGAAGCAAATGAAGAGGAATCTTCAGGAAGCCGGGATTTTATTCCAGTTCTTCTCTACGACTCCTTACAAGCAGAGTGTGAGAAGTGGAAAGAACAGTATGAACAGGCCCAGGCTACAATTCTGGAGGGGATTAATTCGGCAACCTCCGAAAAGCTAGTTTCAGTAGAAGCATATGAACAACTAAAGGTTGAACATGAGCAAGAAGTCTAAAGGCTGCAGGAAATTCTTGATGAGCTCAAGGCCAAGACAGACTCATCGGTAGAAGTTCCGTCCATAGATGAGAAATTAGCGGTGAAAGACATGGCAGAACATGAAAGACAAGATGTCCAAGAACTCATAAAAATATTGGAGGAAACCCAAGACAAATATGAGGCGGCAATGACCGAGGTTCAACGACTTGAAGAGCAGAGTCAACTGGGAATCCTTTCAGTGGAAGGGAAGGAAACTGTAAGAAACACAGAGACTGTAAGAATGGGCTCTGAACATGAGCTTGGGAGCATCAAGGCGCAACTTCTTCGAGCGCTTGAAACCAAAGTACAAGAGGAAAGGAAGGTGAAAGCATTGGAGGGAAAGGTGGATGAAATGGTGAAGACTCTGATCCACAGAGTCCCCGCGGAAGAGTCAACGGTCAGCCAACTCCTTCACATGCTGAGAGACAAGACTCCACAATGGGAACACGAGCTTCAATCTGCAAAGGGAAGGAATTCGGAGCTCCCAAAAGTTACAGAAATAACTGAGGTGGCAACACAGATTTTGTGTTACAGTTTACTCTATGAAGAGTTCGTTGAATCACGTCAATGTGAACAGAAGAATGTTGAAACAGCTACTTCAGTAGAAGGGTTAAATAGCCTGATACCGCAATCCCCGGTGGAAGGGAAGGTATTGAACTCACAAATGAGGTCAGTAGTGAAGGAATGGCAGACAACCCAGGAAGAGCGGGATGAATATGAATGCATGAAGAAGTCTTTTCAAGAAAGATGTCTAGGGAAGGAACCACCGTCAGCTAACGTCCAGACGGGTGAGGAGGAAGAAGAAGGCTCTCTCGCTGGCCTAACTCAGGACGAACCCGAATATTACCATGACCTGTTGAGTGACACTGAATATTACGAGGATGTGGTCTGCCCAGCTTGTGATGAAAACTCCCAAAGTGCTGAAATCCGAAGGAAGCACTTAAGGTCTAAGGAACATAGAGAGTTGGTGGCGCTACAGCTGGCAGCCGAGAAAGGAGCTCCGAGAGTTTCAAAAAGGCAGAAAAGAAAAAGAAGAAGCAGAAGATAATAACTGTCTGAAATATTAGCACTTCTACCATCTCAGGCGGAACACTACGAAAGGAGCTAAATTAGTTGAAAAACTGGAAAATGTCAAGACAGCCAGTTGGTTGTAAAAGTCCGCACTGCTGGTTCAACAGGACGAAAGTTCAAGCTGTTACGTCAAGAAAAAGGCTATGGAGGAGTCACGCTAGCCAGGTGAACCGGCTACACCAAAGAAATGTTGTTCGGAACGAGTCAAGATCAGAGACTGAACCTATGAACTGTTTCCGCAGAGACTGAACCTGTGAACTGTTCCCACCGAGATTATATCTGTAAATTGTTTTATATGACATTGACTCCACCGAGATTATATCTGTAATTTGTATATAGGAAGTTGAAGATATGTATGTTTAACGGAGACTCTGTAAGTAATAAGCTAAAAAGGGAGGATTGCAGTGTATGTACCCGTCTATCTTTAAGGGAACTATTGAATGTGACCGTTCACCTTTAAGAGAACTACTTTAGGTGTGGCACTATTTGTTTGTCTTCTGTATGCTGTAATACCGATAGTGACCACACCAGTATATAAGTGTTGTGGCAGGATTGCTGGGGCAAATTCGCCCGGACCTTCGAATAGTAAAGACCTGTTTGTTTGTTACTTCTGAAGTCTGTGTATTTATTAACTGCACAACCCACAGACTTTACACTACCCACCCATTTAATCTCCTCCCACAGCCCATGTACACTCTCCCCCATCATGGACTCTACCCACCCATTTAATCTCCTCCCACAGCCCATGTACACTCTCCCCGATCATGGACTCTACCCACCCATTTAATCTCCTCCCACAGTCCATGTACACTCTCCCCTATCATGGACTCTACCCACCCATTTAATCTCCTCCCACAGCCCATGTACACTCTCCCCTATCATGGACTCTACCCACCCATTTAATCTCCTCCCACAGCCCATGTACACTCTCCCCTATCATGGACTCTACCCACCCATTTAATCTCCTCCCACAGTCCATGTACACTCTCCCCTATCGTGGACTCGCCCCACCCATTTAATCTCCTCCCACAACCCATGTACACTCTCCCCTATCGTGGACTCTCCCCACCCATTTAATCTCCTCCCACAGCCCATGTACACTCTCCCCTATCATGGACTCTACCCACCCATTTAATCTCCTCCCACAGCCCATGTACACCCTCCCCTATCATGGACTCTACCCACCCATTTAATCTCCCACAGCCCATGTACACTCTCCCCTATCATGGACTCTACCCACCCATTTAATCTCCTCCCACAGCCCATGTACACTCTCCCCAATCATGGACTCTCCCCACCCATTTAATCTCCTCCCACAGCCCATGTACACTCCCCCTATCACAGACTCTACCCACCCATTTAATCTCCTCCCACAGCCCATGTACACTCTCCCCTATCATGGACTCTACCCACCCATTTAAACTCCTCCCACAGCCCATGTACACTCTCCCCTATCATGGACTCTACCCACCCATTTAATCTCCTCCCACAGTCCATGTACACTCTCCCCTATCGTGGACTCTCCCCACCCATTTAATCTCCTCCCACAGCCCATGTACACTCGCCCCTATCATGGACTCTACCCACCCATTTAATCTCCTCCCACAGCCCATGTACACTCTCCCCTATCATGGAATCTACCCACCCATTTAATCTCCTCACACAGCCCATGTACACTCTCCACTATCACGGACTCTACACACCAATTTAATCTCCTCCCACAGCCCATGGACACTCTCCACTATCGTGGACTCTCCCCACCCATTTAATCTCCTCCCACAGCCCATGTACACTCGCCCCTATCATGGACTCTACCCACCCATTTAATCTCCTCCCACAGCCCATGTACACTCTCCCCTATCATGGAATCTACCCACCCATTTAATCTCCTCCCACAGCCCATGTACACTCTCCACTATCACGGACTCTACCCACCAATTTAATCTCCTCCCACAGCCCATGGACACTGTCCACTATCATGTACTCTACCCACCCATTTAATCGCCTCCCACAGCCCATGTACACTCTCCCCTATCATGGGCTCTCCCCACCCATTTAATCTCCTCCCACAGCCCTTGGACACTCTCCCCTATCATGGACTCTACCCACCCATTTAATCTCCTCACACAGCCCATGGAAACTCTCCCCTATCATGGACTCGACCCACCCATTGAATCTCTTCCCATAGCCCATGTACACTCTCCCCTATCATGGACTCTACCCACCCATTGAATCTCCTCCCACAGCCCATGTACACTCTCCCCTATCATGGACTCTACCCACACATTTAATCTCCTCCCACAGCCCATGTACACTCTCCCCTATCATGGACTCTCCCCACCCATTTAATCTCCTCCCACAGCCCGTGTACACTCTCCCCTATCAGGGACTCTCCCCACCAATTGAATCTCCTCCCACAGCGCATGTACACTCTCCCCTATCACGGACTCTACCCACCCATTGAATCTCCTCCCACAGCCCATGTACACTCTCCCCTATCATGGACTCTACCCACCCATTGAATCTCCTCCCACAGCCCATGTACACTCTACCCTATCACAGACTCTCCCCACCCATTTAATCTCCTCCCACAGACCATTTACACTCTCCCCTATCATGGACTCCACCCACCCATTTAATCTCCTCCCACAGCCCATGTACACTCTCCCCTATCATTGACTCTCCCCACCCATTGAATCTCCTCCCACAGCCGATGTACACTCTCCCCTATCATGGGCTCTCCCCACCCATTTAATCTCCTCCCACAGCCCTTGGACACTCTCCCCTATCATGGGCTCGACCCACCCATTTAATCTCCTCCCACAGCCCATGTACACTCTCCCTTATCATGGGCTCTCCCCACCCATTTAAT